>NW_008473314.1:0-1202 GCF_000622305.1 Nannospalax galili | reverse complement strand
TTAGAAATTAAAACATACATACAGACTAGATCTGGCCAATGGGTCCCTAGAGTAGATTATAATTTAAAAAAGAGATATTCAAAGTCAAGCACCATGGTCCATGCCTATAATTCCAGCACTCTGGAGGCTAAGGCAGAAGGACCATGAGTTTAAGTCTAGCCTGAGCTACAAAGGGAGACCCTGAAACAGTAGTCCTACAGAACAGGAAGGGACTAGATCTGCTGACTCTGAAAAGGGAAGACTGTCTCTTCTTAAACCAAGAATGCTGCTTCTATGTAAACCAGCCAGGGATATGGTCCACCAATTAAAGCAGAGAATTACAAGAGGAGACGAGAGCTAGCTGATTCCTGGAGCTCTTAGAACAGTATCTGAGTTGGGCATCTTGGCTCCTCCCATTAGTTGGCCCCTTCTTTATGCTCCTGTTTAGTCTTAACATGCTAATCCAATTTGTCTCCTCCTACCTAAAGACCATAAATTTCCAGGTGCTCCTCCAAGACTATTAACAGCTTGCTATAAGGGACACAGAAGAAAATGACTCTCAGAATGTTAAGAGGGCATCAAAGGGGGGAAATGAAATGAAAATACCCAGAGCTTGTTGACAAACAAAACCATAAAACCTTGTCTTAAGAAACAGCCCCTTGCTTGCCTAAGGAAACAGCTGCCTTTGCTTCTGCTTCTGTAGACATGCTTCCTGCTTGAAACCCCAGTTCATTGTCTCTTGTCACATAGGCTAGAGACTGCTGTGGTTCCTGTGCCTGGCCCATAGTCATGCAGGCAGGAATTCAAACCCACCAATGACAGAATGGGTCTGGAACGACTCTGGGCTGCCTATAAATATTCTAAGAAACTGTGGCCTGGTTCTTGGGCTTTGGCGATTACTCCCCCGAGTCTCTGCCAGCATGAATAAAGATCTTTCAGTTCTCTACTCAGTCTCTGATGCCTGGTCTGAGAGTAGTGAATCTTGTAACAAATGGGTCTCCAGAGCAGACTATAATTTATAAAATAGGTATTTGAAGCCAGGCATCATGGTCTATGCCTGTAATCCTAGAACTTTGGAAGTTAAGGCAGGAGGAGTCTAACCTGAGCTACAAAGGGAGACCCTGTCTCAATAAAAGAAGGAAGAGAGGGAGGGATGGAGGGAGGGAATGAGGGAGGGATGGAAAGGAAAGAGGAAGGAAGGAAGGAAGGAAGGAAGGAAGGAA
>NW_008473313.1:0-1204 GCF_000622305.1 Nannospalax galili | reverse complement strand
AATTAGTTCTTGAGCACACACAGATGAAAAGGGAAATTTTATTCTGGTGATTCACAAAAGGTAAAAGTGATTCATCATGCTTATTAGGAAGTTCTTTATAATTATTTACAGGTTAGAAATGAAAGCCCAGTAACCACATTTCTAATCACTATGTGGTAATACAAAATAAATTACACAGGAGACAGGAAATTCAGAAACAGGTGACATATTTTTTATATTTAAAATTTCCAAAATAAAGTACATTTAGAATATTTGAATCAATTATTGCCTATAATAAATTCAAGTACAAATTTTTCAAAGCCATAAATGTTTCAATATAGTTCCATAACCCAGTGTTTAGGAATAAGCCTAATAGAGTGTAATTAATTTATGTAAAACTATGGAAAATGTAAGGAAATGGGTAATGGCTGAATGAAGACCAGATATTTCTAGGGTTAGAGGCTACGGGATAGGAAGGAAGACAGAATGTATAAGATCCAATAAATCAGTTTAGGACAATGTGTGAACTATCACAATGTCAGTGAAATTGAGAGATGTGGTCAGCAAGCTTCACTGACTTGGGGGATACCAGGGTTGAGTAGTGGAAAGGAGCCATAATTTGAGAAATAGGATGGATACAAGACTTGATCATAGAGGCAAAATTGAGAACAAATTAACAAATAAACAAAAAGTCAACAAGGAGTGAACTGTGGAATCTGCCCATGATAACTGCTGTAAAAAGTCCCAACGCTTAACTCCTGTACATCTGACAACACTATCCTATGATGGTATGGCATCTCTGGGTGTTAATTGAGTTTCAGAAGATTATTATTAATTTCTCGCATCCACCCCAAAGAAATCTCCTGCCAGCCTCTGTCACAGGTAGGTTCCTTCACCTCAGATCACTGGATTAGCTGTCTAAACCAGACTAACTAAACATGCTTCCATAGATCCCTAAGTGGCTTCCCAGACAGAACCCCCAATGGCCAACTGCTCAGCCTCCAGATCAGGCAGACAGACCTGCTCAGCCAGGCCTCTGGTAAGTCAGATCCTGTCCTATCATTCTCTACTCCATTTCTCACATCCACCTCCACCACATCCCCTGCCAGCCTCTGTCACAGGTGGACTCCAATTCCTTCACCTCAGAACCCAGGACTAGCTTCCTAAACCAGACTAAGGAAGCACACTATCATAGATCCCTAATTCCCTCAACAGGTGGTCCCCC
>NW_008473312.1:0-1202 GCF_000622305.1 Nannospalax galili | reverse complement strand
CACTATGTAGACCAGGCTGACCTTGAACTCAGAGATCCACTGCCTCTGCCTCCCAAGTGCAGGGATTAAAGCTGTGCGCCGCCACACCCAGCTCTAGAATGAATGCTTGAACTTTACTTCATCATCTTTCCTTTCGTCACAATGTTGGTTTGAGAATTTCATTAGATGTCAGTTCAGTGCCTGGGACATAGGGGACACCTTTCTGGAAGGTTGGTGTTGGGCGTAGAGGGAAAGGCCCGGTAAGTGCTGACTGCAACAGGCAGAACTGACTTTCTCATCTTCACCATCTCCAGGACTTTGGTTTTCGCAGCCATGTCTCAGAGCACCTGCTGGATGGTAACTTGCTTTCTCCGATCTTTAAGGGAACACATTGGAAGGTGAGCCTGGGTGGTGGCTGGGCTGGGACCTTATTGTCTCTGGCAGCCACTTAAAAATTTTATTTATTTCTTTTTATTTTGTGTATGGACGTTTTGCCTGCATGTATGTAAGTTTCCCATGTGTGTGCAATGCCTGCGGAGGCCAGAAGAGGTTCTATTGGATCCCTTGGAACTGGAGTTGTGGATGGTTGTTAGCTGCCATGTGGGGGCTAGGAACTGAACCCAGGTTTTCTGGAAGAACAGCCACTGTTCTTAACTGCTAAGCCACCTCTCCAGCCTCCTCTGCCCCTTTTTTGAGATCTGGCAGCCACTTTTGGGGGTGACCCATATGAGTCCTGTCCACAGCATGGATTTCTGGATGTTCTGTCCCTCCAGGCATGTCCTGATAGGGCTTCTGAGCATGGCTGCAATGTTGCAGCTATGCATTAAAACATTCCTGCCCCCCATGTATCCATTTATTCATTCAGCAACTGAGGATTGAAGGTTGACAACCTGACCATGCAGCCCTTCCAGCCCCATGCTCTGCCACCCAGCAGCTTGGTTTGCAGCTCCCCCTTACTGCAGTACACTCTCCACCTGCGTGGCTACTCTACCAGTCCTGCGGCTTCCCCTTTCACCCTCACAGGCTCTTCTTTGGTCTTGGGGGCCCACTGCTGCCGTTGCCCCTCTAAGGAGGATGACTTGTTCCCACTCATTGCTCCCCTTGGGGTTTCTTACTTTGCTTCTTTTTAAAAAATATATATTTATTATTTCTAGCCAGGTGTGGTGGTACACGGCTGTAGTCCCAGCACTTGGGAGGCAGAGGCAGGCGGATCTCTATGAGTT
>NW_008473311.1:0-1204 GCF_000622305.1 Nannospalax galili | reverse complement strand
TATTGAAAATCCAAAAATATTCTCTCTTTAAAGTCTTATTCACACAATGCTGAACTAGGGAGCATTAATATATTCTAATAATTAGAAAGACTATATTCCTGTGGAGAATCTTATGTTTACACAGACAACCCAGCTTCATCTCATCCAGATACTTTGTTTCCTACCCAGAGTAGCCTGAAGTCTTTTACAGGCGAAGAAAAAAAAAAACAGCTCTCACATGATAACAGTAAAATGAAGATCTGTTTATTACATTATTTGTGATGCTTATGATGAGATCTAAGCAAGCAATACTAATACATTCTAAGAGAGATAGCTTATTAAGAAAATGAGTTAGTGTATAAAACTTCTTAAACTGAGGATTTACAAAATTTCCAAAGCTAATTATATGTCAGAACTGTTTTGCTTTACACAAGCAGTTTCAGAAAAATATCAGAGCTGTTGCCTAATAATATCATGGACATCATTCATCAACAACAGTATGTAATAAGGCTAACAATTATCATTTACATTTTAGAAAGAAATGCATGCACACAAACACAGATACATAAATATTTACTTGAATCCATAACTATCTTTTTTTCACATTTTTCCTCTGATACAAGATTACATTCATCATATTCTCATTACCAACATAGTTATTAACACAGTGTGACATGCTTCTAAGTTAACAGCATGCAGCATTAAATATTTAAATCACCAAACGATTATACTGCTAAATATTTATCTTTAGTATATTTAAGAAATATTCTTCTATGCAGGAAAGAAACCTAAGGCCCCATGAAGCAGCCACTAAGATAAATGAGCTCATCTTCACAGTCATACGCTCCTCCTGTGTCCTATTTCTCCCTTATACAGCAAGAATATGCGAATATTATCCACCTCACCTCACTTCCCACCGATAGATTCATCACCAGCACTATAGACACAAATGTAAGTGGATGATACACTACCTGAAAACGATGTGGAGTGAACATCATGACACAATCATTTGTCTTTAAAAATGAAAGAGTAAGCAAGAACTGAGGAAATTAGACAGCAGTAACCAATGACAGCACAGAAGCATGCAACAAAATCCTCAGCATACAGGAAAGGCCTCTGATACTCCAGAGTGAATATTGGTCCCACTTTCCAGCCCCCTGAGCTATTGAATTTATGTATCTAATTTATTTTTAAAATTCTCACAAATGCCCTACATTTAAGGAAG
>NW_008473310.1:0-1203 GCF_000622305.1 Nannospalax galili | reverse complement strand
TTCAGGTACATTTCTATGGAGAAGTGTCTTTCACAGTCAAAGCCTCTTGCTGCCAAAACTTCCCAACCTGTGTATGTTATGCCAGCCCTCTATGGATGCCTTTGATAATGTGGCACTGATTTAACACTCTGTGAAGATGTCACCATACCCACGAATTCTGATTGGCCATTGTTTTATGTTTCCACAGTAACTAAGTAAAAAACAATAAAAATCCCTAGAGGCTGTTTGTCTGAAGGAAAATGTGATATTCACATGGACAAGGGGGATTCTCATCCAATGCTGGTCTGATATGCAGGAGATCCTGTTACATCAGTCCCCAACAAGACATTATGATGTCTGTTGTCATTTGAGGTCCCAGCTTTACCCTGTTTGATTATTCAAGTGGAGAGAGTGTGTGCCTTGTGCTGCTCCAGTATTAGAGGTAATATGGTTCTTGTCCTTTCCACTGTAATGTTGACCTAGAGTTTGTCCGTGTATCCTTTACTGTGTTGATCTATGTTCCATTTATTCCTAGTTTTGCTAGCTTCATTATGAACTCTTGTTCAACTTTGTCAGGTGACATTTCTGATTCTACTGATACTATGATTATTCAGTAGTGCTTTTGTTTTTGTTTGTTTTTTGATTTTGAGATATGTTCTCCCTGTAGCCCCAACTGACCTGGAACTTGCTATGTAGACCAGGCTGGACTCTATCTCACAGAGATTCCCCCTGCCTCTGATTTCCAAGTATTGGGATTAAAAGTGTTCACCAGTGGGGCTGGAGAGACAGCTCAGCAGTTAAAAGCAATAACTACTCTTGGAGAAGACCTGGGTTTGATTCCCAGACCCACATGATGACTAACAACTGTTCTATCTGCAGTTCCAGGAGATCTGATGCCCTCTTGTGACCTCTGCGGGCATTGCATGAAATGGATGCACTTCCACACATGCAAGCAATACACTAATACACATAAAATAATATGATAATAACGATTAATAATAATAAATAGTAATAAAGGAAATCGCCACCATACCCCACTGTAGAATTCTTCTTTTGTATTTTGGAGATGGTCTCACATGATCCAGGGTTGCCTTGAGCTTGCTATGTCATTGAAGATGGCCAAGAAAATTTGATATTCCTGCCTCTGTTTCCCAAGTGCTGGGATTACAGGCATGTGTCATCATGGCTGCTCAGGGCTCAGGAGTCCCCCCTGCTTTTTTTTTT
>NW_008473309.1:0-1204 GCF_000622305.1 Nannospalax galili | reverse complement strand
CCATGTCTGTGGAGCATTTTCTTAATTGCTAATTGATGTAGGAGGGCCCAGCCCATTGTGGGTGGTGCCATCCCTGGTCTGAACTGTATAAGAAAAGTATCTGAGCAAGCCATGGACAGCAAGCCAGGAAGCAGCGTTCCTCTAGGGTCTCTGCTTCACTTCCTGCCTCCAGGTACCTACCCTGAGTTCCTTCCCTGACTTCTCTCAACCATGGATTGTCGCTTGGAAGAGGTCATGGGATGCTCAAAGCCTCCCTGGGAGGTCAAGCTGTGAAGATTGAAGAGCTCACCACTGGCAGACAGGGAAAGGTTCTGGAAAAGGGTCTGGCAGAGGCAAAGGCTGATGGTGGGAACCAACTAACGGACCTTGGAGGACCCTGCCAGCTTGGACTTTTTTGATTTTGGAGCTCTAGAGAAGACTGGGAAGAATGCCTGACCTACTTATTCATGGTATAGTTGAGAAGACAAATTTAGAGATGGACAATTATAAAAGATCGGTAGTTACTCCACCACCTCTGCCACCTCTGGCTGTGTGGCCCCCAGGGAGTTCCATCACCTCTCTGAGCCCAGCCTCTCCTTTTGGATGCTGGATAATGATGTTTGTCTCACTGGGCAGGGGTGAGTAAGCCAGACAAGGGGTATGATGGTGCATCCAGACCCTGGCAGCTGCTGCATGCTCAGATCATGTTCTTTACTAGCTGCTCAGGGGCAGAGCTCAGGGAGTTATTGGTTCTGCCTAGAAAAGTTTTCATCAAAGTGATGGCGTCTGGGCTTTGAAAGTTGCATAGGAGCTTTTCATCAGAGGGTGGGGAGGATACAGCAGGAGTAAAGTCCTGGGTGGGTAAAGGTGGGGTTAGGATGATGGGGACATGGTGAAGACCCCTGTGCCTGGACTTTTTCTGCAGAGGAGGCTGGGTAAGGGGGCTACTGGCAGAGTTGCCGAGTAGGGAGGCAGGACAACTTGAAGCAGGCCCAACACCCTTGATAGATATGTGAGGAGGGGGTAGCTGTTCTGCACAGTGACTGCTGCTGTCATATGGGAAGGGGCTAGAGGGAGCTGGGGTGTGGATGTCAGGTTTCCTCAGTGAGAACGGTAATCCAGGCTCCAGGCTTTGGAAAGGGGGCTCCGAAAACAGTAGAGCTCGTCCAATGGGAGCTGCCTCCCAGCTGTCTCCCTTACTCCTCAGATGTAGAAACTGAGGCTC
>NW_008473308.1:0-1204 GCF_000622305.1 Nannospalax galili | reverse complement strand
TTTGGCTGATAAGACATTTCAATGATAAAGACAACTGGAAGTCTACCATATCCAATCTAGTAACTGCTCCTGGGAAGGAGAAGAATCAATGGCTGTTCTGATGGATGCTTTATACCCGTGGGTTTACATAAATTAAACTTAATAACAAATTCATCACTTTATTTTGCTTTTATCCAAGAAGTCAGAACACTGCAGTTTGAGGCTGGGATGATGGTGACAGCTTTCAGACAGCCGTCTTGCCCTTCTGCAGTCCTGATACCTAGTTCAGGAACTGTGGGACATGCTTGCTTCCTGGGGACCTAGAATACAGGGAAAGCTCAGAACTGCTCCGAAGAGGCTCAGCCAAACTACAGAACAGATTTGTATTCCCCTGAGGTCCAAAATCTGGAACCAGGAGAAAAAAAAAAAAAAATCACTGGGCCATAGAGAAAACCCATATTTAAAGGCAGAAGTTCAACTTCGGATTGTGTGGGCTCCATAGACTTTTTAATAGGCGGCCCGTTCCTCCTTTCCCGTACCCTACACTCTCTACTCCTTTTCCAGTAGAGCAGGAGATGAATCCCAATCATTTTTTGTTTTTTACCAGTTTATAGGATACCTGACTTAAAATTTCATGTGAAGCTTTGAGAAGCTAACTGAAACACTGTGAATTATGTGGTGCTGGGTTCAGATCTTAGCTGGAAAACGCAGTGGCCATGCACATAGGTAACTTGCTCAGTGGCTTTGGTTCTCAGAAACAGAATTAAGAGCTGCTTCATGGAACCTTGTGGTTAGTAAATAAGATGATGTTCTAAGGAGTTTCCTGTGATGCCTATCACATCAAGCGCAGTGTCTGACCACACAAGAGCAGTGGACACACGGCCCCTAACTCTGCTGCTCCTGTTGCCAGGACTTTAAATTATGACCTCATTATTTTCCTTCTGAGACCAGGCGGCAGCACTTAAAATACGACTTGCAAAGCACAAGCTGGAGATCAATTTGTCAGCAAGGTACTGAGTTTTCTTCCTCTTCTGCAAGGATATTTACCTCCATCCTGTACAGGAAGCCCAGTGAACCGGCTAATTAACAGGGATAGCTCTGGCCCAGTCATGGGTCACAATCAACCTCATCCACAGTAAACTGCTATTGAGCTTCTCAAATTTCAGTTGGATAGAGATAAACCAAACTTGGAGAACCCAGAGGTTACAGTTTTAAATACCTTTCT
>NW_008473307.1:0-1203 GCF_000622305.1 Nannospalax galili | reverse complement strand
ATGAAAGGGTTTTCAATGGAAAGTGGAGGAGGCTGAGCGTGTGCGGCAGGGGATTCTCCTGAGGAGGTGAAATTTAGACTAACATTGTAAAGGAAGCAAAGAGTTTTTATGCAGGAGAAACAGCATGTCTGAAAGATTTGACACAGGCAAAATAAGATCAAATTGTAGAGTCAAAACAACACTCGGGGCTGAGCATCATGGATGGAGCAGAATGCCTCAAGATGATGTCAAAACTGACAAGGGCCAGAGCATTCCAGGACATGTGAACTACAACATGGATATTTATCTTTAGTCCTTCACCCCCAAGTGTTTAAGGCAGAGAAAGGCAAAACTTATGACTCCATTGACCAATTCTGGCTTCTCTGTGAAGAATATATAAAAACGGTTTACCATGTCCCGCTCCTAACGTCCTGTTCTCTCAAATTCTTTCAACGAGCTGTCGATGCAAGCGTGTAACAGGGGAAGCCTTCAGACTGAGATTCCCTGAGCATCATGCTCTCTCAGACCTGGCACTCCCGCTTCCTTTCCCCTACGTTTCTCCTGGAAGTCTGTCTTAGTTACTTTTCTGTTGTTGTGACAAAACACCTTGACAGAAGCCAGTTAGGAAGGAAGGGCTTACTGACACACAGCTTGAGGTTACAGTTCATTACTGCAGGGAGTTCAATACAGCAAGAGCCTGGGCCTCTGGTCACACTGAAATCAGAGAGCCATGAACGCTCACCTCAGCTCCTTTTCTCCTCTCTGTCCTGTCCAGGATCCCATCCAGCAGTGAGCAGGCCTTCCAATCTCAATTAATCAAAATAACCCCCACAGGTGTGTGCAGAGGCCCAGCTCCCAGGTGACTCCAGCTGTCACCTGCCAGGTCCCTGACCTGGGCTCCTGCAGGAAGCTATTTTCCCTTTCATTCCTACAATCCAGACTAGCATCTTGCCCTGGAACTCTGATCAAAAGACACACTGAACTCAGTTTCTTCCCATCTGGATCGCCCACCAACTACTATCACGCCCATCCTTACACCCCAGAATCTTCCCTTTAGAAACCTTCCTTCCTCCAACGTATCAGGCCACACTGCAGCAATAGGCATTTAGGCCAGTGCTTAGGACACAGAAGGTCACAATAATTATTAGCTAAATGAATGATTAAATCTACAGATAAAAGAGTGTTAGAGCTGCGTCTCCTTGATGGACCTTCCGCTGCCATTTG
>NW_008473306.1:0-1203 GCF_000622305.1 Nannospalax galili | reverse complement strand
GCCATTGAGGCTGAGGCTCACTTTGTTAGATCTCTTGAGAGTCTTGAAGAGGTAGTGTGGAATAAACCAAGCCTGAACTCACAGAGAAAGGTGGCAGGGGCTGACCTTGCTCTTAGGAGAGCACTGAACAGGATTTCTACTGAGTCCTGGGGCTTACTTTCCACAGACTGCTGCCCCTTTGGCCTGAAGTCTCCGTTGGTGAGTCAGGTCACCTTCAGCTGCTGAGTGTTGACTTCGTTTGCTGTCTTCCCCACTGTGGGAGAGCTTGTTTCCAGAAGAGCTCCTGCTCTGGGTCTGGAGGCCTTCTTGTTCTCAGAGGTAGAGCCTTACCAAGCAGGAGTGCATGTTGTGGGATCAGCATGGCAGGCGAGCTATGTGGCTTCTGCCAGCAGTGCCAGGCGCTCTAGGGATGCCAAGCTGGGAGAACACCTTCAGTGTAGTGACTTCAGTTGACGGACAAGGCAGCCAATGATGACGGCACACGGGCCAAGGAAGGGCTTCTTTTTTGTTTGTTCACCGTCTACATAAGCTAAAAGGAAGCAATTGTACGGGTTCCAGTTTGAAAGTTTTTGTTTATATCAGTGTGGTCCCCCCTCCCTCATATTTTCCACAGACCCATTTAAGGTTGTTAGCCAGAGGCCCGGTGGTGACAGCAGCGGTTAAGAATTGCTCCCATCAACCTATAGATTATAGAAAACCCTGAAAGATCTGAACCAAACTATGTAACGTCTACTGAGGGTCAGTCATGTGTTCTGAGCTAAACCTGGGCCACAAGCCAGGCCTTGCCTGAAGACTGAGAGGATCCGAGACGGGGCTATAGAGCGGTGGTCTGGAAGGAATGCGGATACTAGTGCCCATTACTACTGCACTGGAGCAAGGCCTGCCCCGCGTGCAGACATTACCCCAGCTCCTTCCAGTGCCTCAGATCAGGTCCTTTCCAAGTTAGCTAATAATTAAGCTGTGGAATCTTAGGAAATGTAAAGAAGAACTGGAAACAGTGCTGATGGGCTAATATAACACAGTAGACCAGACAGGTGTCAGAAAGGCCAAGTGGAAGGCAGGCGTGGCTCTGGCCAGGTCAACCCCAGTACTCAGGCAAGACTGAAGTGTCATTAGAGGCCATCTTCACTTGAAAAGTGTGTTCTGCATCTTTCCTTTTCAACAGGAACACCCAAATCTCTTTTTTTTTTTTTTTTTTTTTTT
>NW_008473305.1:0-1203 GCF_000622305.1 Nannospalax galili | reverse complement strand
TCTCTTTTGTGAATTCACTTTTCAAGTCCAGAATTCTTTCTACTATTTCATTCAGCTGCATATTTGTACTTTCTTGAACTTCCATCACACGTTCATGCCTATCCTCTTTGAGTTGTATGTCTATGTTTTCTTTAGGTTTTTTGATCATTTTAATGATTGTTCTTTTAAATTCTGTGTCTTGGAGTTCTTCAGGGTGGTTCTCATTGCAGTACACTTCTGTAGAATTGGTGGATTTTGTTGGGGACATATTCTCTTGTTTTTTCATATTATTTGTGCTTTTGTGTTGCCGTTTGGACATATGGATGTTATTTGTTGGTTGTGTCCAGTAGGAAACTCTATTCTGCCTTTGTTTATTTGAATTTTGGTTCTGTGTATACTGTTTATGTAGTAGCGTGGTTGCTTTTTCTCAGGTAAAATCAGTATGAAAAACTAGTTGGTGTATGTGTCAGGCCTTGCAGAGTAGTAGGCTGGTCTGGGTAATTGGTACATCAGGGTAGTAGGCAGATTGGTCAGGAAAGCAGGAGGGCTGGTCTGTGTTAGGCAGATCAGGAGTCCACAGGAAGGTGGGGTGGGGACAGCCTGTGGAAGGTCTTAACAAAGTAGGCTAGAGGCTTAGCTAGTCTGGGTTAAGAAGCTGTTCAGAGCTCTGAGGCAGAGGAACTGGAACAGGTCTGGGCCCATCCTAGCAGGGGGACAAGTTGAGGCAGCGTAGATTGGAAGTGTTCAGGCTTCGGGGGGATGGATTAGAGAAATGATGGGCAGGATCTGACTTACCAGGGTTGTAGGAGAGTCAGTCTGTGTAAGGTGGATCAGGAGCCAGGGGAGGGTTGGTGTGGGGACCACCTGAGAAGGGATTTAGCAAACTACACTAGAGGGTTTGGCTAGTCTGGGTTGAGATGTTAGTCCAGAGATCTGAGTCAGAGAAAATGGAGCTGGCCTGGGCCCAAGGCTAACAGGGGACAGAGTTGGGGTGGGGTAGACTGAAAATGTTGAGGCTGTAGCAGAATGGAATCATTTTATTTTCTTTTTAAATATTTTAATTAAGGAGTTGGAGATGCAATGCCCACTGGCTGCTCTTGCAGAGGACCCAGGTTTAATTCCCAACACCTACATGGCAGCTGACAATTGTCCATAACTCCAGTTCCAGAGGATCTGACGTCCTCTTCTGACCTCCATGGGCACTACATGATATGGGTGCACATT
>NW_008473304.1:0-1203 GCF_000622305.1 Nannospalax galili | reverse complement strand
CTTTTCCAAACACCAGACCAACTCCAATATCCCTAGGCTAGCCCCTATACATAGATTCCTGGGACTGTCAAAAATTATGCCAGTCATTAGGACACCACACACAAGACATATTACACTGTGGACAAAAGATCTAGGCCTACCAAGCTCTGTGTTAATCATTGTTCTCCTCACTGTGACCATTAGCATCTGACCAAACCCAGTGTTATAGTATCATGCCAGTGTTCACAGTTCTAGGCTACAGACTAGCCCCTAGGTAAAAAGGTCTCAAGTAAATCCAAGACCTAGACTGGTCTAGCTCATAGGATGCCCCTATTGCTCCACAATCCACAGAAGGTTGGTATTCACACCTGATCCATCAGAGTAGTGGTCCAAGCCTACTCCATTGAGCAGCATTGTCAAGTTGGAACCCATTAGCAGAATCTCCATCACCCTTCTGAAAACCTAGACTTCAAGACATCTCTCCTGGATTCAAACCCTACCATAGACAAGTAGTTCCAAGAACCCAGCCCCTTCTACTCCCAGAAAAACCCAGTGAACTCAGGTTCTTGGCACATTCTCTCAAGGATAAAAGATTAAGGCAGATTACCAGATATACAGGTTCTAGACATTAACTTATGGCCCACAATCCATACCCATTCCAAATACTTAATATAGAAGTCTTATCCAAGTGTTCCAACATCAGGAAAACTTCCACCAAACAAGGTTCCAGGCCCTTCTGTCTGCTGAAATAAACAAAAGGACATTTTAGGCAAGATCCATTAGTAAGGCCACCCTTAGACCACACCAGGAAAATGCCAGATGAGGGATTTCCTATACAAAGTCAAGGTGCAAAGGCTGGGATACATTCCCACATCTTCAAATGTTAAGAGCATAGTGTGAAATAAAATGAATCATGAAAACAGAACATTCAGCACTACTGAGTGAACAAAATATTCTAGCAGAAGTAGATTGCAAAGAAATGCAGGTATATGAACTGCCCAATTTAAAAATTCAAAAAAATTATTTTAAGGAACATAAACAAGCTTTAAGAAAATGTAGAGAAACAATTCATTGAAACTAATAAATTTAACAAATGGAATTTTAACAGTGATTTGAATTATTTTTAAATTCAGCATTTTTATACTACAAAATAAATGAAAGAAATAAAAATATATTATAACAATGACCCGAGAAGAAATATAAAATAAAGTCAAAGAGAAAACA
>NW_008473303.1:0-1203 GCF_000622305.1 Nannospalax galili | reverse complement strand
CTCCAGTTCCAGGGGATCTGACACCCTCTTCTGGCCTCTGTGGGCACTGTATGACATGGGCACACTTACAAACATGCAGGCAAAACACTCATGTACATTAAAAATAAATAAATATCCTGTGGGCCCCATGATGTGATGTTGGGTCTGTATATTCTATACAAAGGTACTTGTCCTTTCCCTCTGTAAATTACATTTGACATGGATTAAACCAAAATAAATAAGTTTTAAGAAGAAGCTGAGTGAAAGACTCTTCCATGTGCTGTCAGAGGGACAGTGTGAATGACTGTTACTGTCTACTAGTGGCCAGAGGAGAAGATGAGGAAGACTGGACATAATGACCTGACTGGAATCTCATTTCATTAGTGTTTTCACATGAGTGTCACCTACTTTATGAAAGTCCCTGACTGGCTTTCTCTATATCTGTCCCAGCATCAGAAGGATTTCACAGTGATTCTTAGATAACATAACTCTTTCCACAGTCATGTGTCTCTCTCTTATTGACACATATCTGCCCTAGTACTTACCAGAAGGTGAGTATGGTGGTGTGAGGAAGAAATGTTACCCATAGGCTCTACATATTTGAACACCCAGGCCCGGTTGATGGCATTGCTTGTGGAGATTTAGGAGACACGAACTTGCCAGAGGAAGCATGTCACTGGGGGTGGGCCTTGAGAGTTCATAGCCTTACCCCATTTCTAGCTTGCCCTCTCAGCTTCCTGTGCCAGTTTGAAGATGTGAGTACTCAAGCTTTCTGCTTCACCTCCTGCCGTGCCTTTCCTGCCATGATGGGTTCTTATCCCTCTAGAACCATACACCCAATAAACTCTTCCTCTATTAGTTATCTTGATCACGGTGCTTTATCACAGCAACAGAAGAGTAACTAATACAGTGAGGGCCTTATCTATCTTTCTCATAGCATATGGGAAGGGTAATAATTGCCACTTCCCAAACGTTTGTATTCTTCTAAGGGCTGAACACAGATTAGCTTCTTTGAACTTCATAACACCTCTAAGAGGTAAAAGCTAGTAATGGTTTCATTTTATAGGTAAAGAAACAAGAGCAATATATCAATAAACGAGCCCAATAAATGGAAGACAGAATTCTGCAAACCATCACAGGTTGGGTTCTCTGGAGACAGATATGGAAATAGAGTTTGAGATGTGACCTGTTTATTGGAGACCAACATCTGTAAGGAACTAAGAG
>NW_008473302.1:0-1203 GCF_000622305.1 Nannospalax galili | reverse complement strand
GCCACCACACCTGGCTATATTTTTTAAATATATGCTATCATAGATCAAACAAATTAACTGTGGACTATTTGTATAATTAAATTACATATACAATATTAATAAATATATAAATAAATAAACATATACACTTCACACAATGATATAAAATATTATAAAAGAATTTTACCTAACCTAGAAAATAATAAACCAGATACTAAAAAGTATAGACTATAACATGATTCTGTTCATTCTGAAGTTAAAAACCAATCAATTGAACTAGAAGTCAGTATAGTGACTGGCCTTGGAAGAGGAACAGTAACTAAACAGAAGTCCAGGGGTTCTCGAATTCTTCTATTTCTTGCTCTGAATATTATAAAACTTCATTGAAATGTACATTTCTGGTTATTTTTGTTATTACTGTTGGGGTAAACTATTCCCCAAACTTTATACCTAAAACATCACTTATAGCTTATGGTCTTTGTTGGTCAAGATTCTAGCTGTGGCTTAGCAGTATCCTCTAGCTCAAGGCCTCTTCCAAATAGCCATCAGGTTGGCAAAAGCTATGGTCTCACCTGGGGGCTTCACTGGGAGGTTCTTTGCTTTCAGGCTTGTTCATGGGTTCCTCATAGAATGGTGGACCGGGGTCCTCAGCTCCTTGCTGGCTGTTGGCTGGATGCCTCTCTCAGTTCCTTGCCATGCAGGTGACTCTTGGGACAGCTCACCGCCTGACATCTGGCTGTCATCACAGTGCAGAAGCAAAAGATAAGTCAAGGAAGGCAGAAGCCCAAATCTGCTTGTGACCTAATCTTAGAAGAGACAACGCACAGTTTTGTCACTGAATCACTGAGTCCAGCTCACCATCAAGGAGAGGGAATTATACAAAGACATGACGATTAGCGGGCAAGGATTATCAGGGACCATATTAATTATATTTTAATAAAATTTATAGGAAAAAATATGTTTAGAATTACCACATGATCTAGTTAAAGTTTGGGGTTTTATGTTCTTCTTCTTACTTGAAGCTGTGCATTAATCGTTCTCATTCATTTTCTTGGGGAATTTGTCTCCTTATCAGAAGACATTGACTTCAGGATTTACTTCTTGAGAGCATAATCTGACCAAACTGAACTAAGGCTGTTCAACCTACTAGTCAGAGGCTCCGTGTTCTGGCTAAGAAAGCAACGTGAGGGTCAGGCGCAGTGGTGCTCTCCTATAATCTTTTCA
>NW_008473301.1:0-1190 GCF_000622305.1 Nannospalax galili | reverse complement strand
TGTGTGTGTGTGTGTGTGTGTGTGTGTTATGTGTTATCACATTTTGTTTATCCATGCATGGCTGATTTTGAAACTTGGCTACTGTGAATACTTCCTTGGTAAACATGAACTTGCAGAAGTCAATACTTACTTATTACTTTTGTTTGAAGACTTACTGGAAATTTTTACTGGCAGCTGATAACTACTGGGAGAGGGAAAGTTGGTTTTCTTTAAGCATGTGATGTTAGATAGTTTCTTAGTTACTTTTCTGTTGCTTTGATAAAACATCATGATCAAAGGAACTTATAGAATAAGTTTCTTATTTGGGCTTATGATTCCAGAGGAATCAGAGTCCATCATGGCAGGGCGGCATGGTGGCAGGGGTGATAAGGGTGATAAGAGCAGAAAGAGGAGCTACACATTCATATCTTCAAGCAGGCACAGGAAACAGAGAGTGACTGGAAACCTGGCAAGGCTTAAGAACTCTCAAAGCCTCTCCCCGGTGAAACATTTCCTCCAGCAAGACCTCACCTCCTAAAACCTCCCATAACAGTGTCACCAACTGGGGACAGAATGTCCAAATCCTTGGAGCCTATGTGGGATATTCTCATTCAAACCACCATAGATAGGTTAGCCAGGCTCTGGTGGATGGGTACACACTTGAATTAATAGGCCTTAGTATATATGACAGAGTAAGTGAAAAACAGAAGGGGGGTCTGGGGAGAGCTATAAGGTGAGTGCAGATAGGGGAGGGGTTCTAAATATGAATATAATATATGAAATTCACAACAATTCAATTAAAAGTGTTTAAAATTATTTGTCAACTTTTGTACTGTGGTCCATATAGAAGTTGTAGGGAAGTATTTTTTGACGGTTAACGGTCTAATAGGATTCATGGTCCACATATAAGAAATCAAACTGGGGCTGGAGAGATGACTCAGCAGTCAAGAGCAGTGGCTACTCTTGCAGAAGTCCTGGGTTCAGTTCCCAGCACCCACATGGAAGCTAACAACCATATGTAACTTCAGTTCCGGGGGATCTGATGGCGTCTTCTGACCTCTGTGGTCATTGCATGACAGGGTACACTTACAAACATGTAGGCAATATACTCATACACTTCAAATAAAATTAATAAATAAAATACTAAAAAAGGAATTCAAATGGACTCACCCTCAACCCCAAGCATATGCAGAATCAGATGCCACAATCAG
>NW_008473300.1:0-1203 GCF_000622305.1 Nannospalax galili | reverse complement strand
TTTTGCCCTGCCAGGCTCAGAGCTAGTGCTGAGCATCTACAGGCTCTAAGTGGGGCATAGGAACACATGAAGAAAAATGCCCCAGACTCCCATGAAGAGCATAGCGCCTTTAGAGGAAGTGACACCAGCTCTGGCAGGCAGCAGCAGCTGGCCTTTCCACTCCTTCAGGCTTCCACTCCTGCTGGCTCCCCAGCTCTGCCCCCTCCTGAGTAAGACCCAGGGTTCCTGCTTGTACATGTCCTCATCCGGTCCTGGGGACCCTTCTCATGTCCCTGTGCAGCTATCTGATCAAGGGAAACATTCTCCCCACTCCCACCCTCCCTTCCCAGTATTTAATTTGCAAAGTCAAAATCCAAACAAAGTTGTGTTTAAAACAGACATCAGGGAATCAATTGTTCTGACCCTGCTATAAAAATGTCTATAGAAGATATCTCACCCAAGGACATGCTGGGAATTAGAACTCCAGAGTTCACTGCCCAGAGCAGCACAGAGGCAGAAGTCTTTCCTTCTGCCTTAGGCAGCCACCATAGCTGGAGATGAGGGGCTGCAGCAAGCAAGCCCAGATGGTTTTGTTTGGGCCCTTTGGCAGACACAGTATCTCCACACTGCACAGCATCAGGGACCACTTACAGCAAATGCATGGTTTGTGTTTTTTATTTTGCAAGGAGCTGGAGAAGGAGGAGTTGCCAGCAAACTGGCCCCTCTGAGCCTTCTGCTCTGGGGTTCTTCTTTATCAAGCCTGGAGTGGCTTCCAATGAAACACAGAAGTGGGGCTTTCTCTGAGTGTTCATGCCAGGTGTGCTTCCTTTCCTTCTGTGGAGGGGGAGTCCAACCTCCACGGTCTGCCCATCAGAAACAGAAGGGGCCCCTTACTCTCATCCCCATTCCATGCTGCTGGGGCCAGGGCCAGCCAGAACCAAAGCCAAGGACCAGCTATATCACTGGTAGGGCCCATGCAAAATGGATGAAAACATACTGAGAATTTCAAGATGGCAACAGCAAGTATACGGCCATCTTGAGCAAGGGTTACTTGGGTCACACGCTCATGAAACCAGGCGTGTCCAAGGTCCTACTTTGCTAGGTTAAGGATAGAGACTGAGAAAAGATCTATTACCCACCTTCCTTAGAGGAAAAACAATACTGATATGGGGGAATAAATCTTTGTACTAAAAGATTTCTAGCATACACATAATCTATTTTTTT
>NW_008473299.1:0-1203 GCF_000622305.1 Nannospalax galili | reverse complement strand
TCTGTTTGTCTCTGTCTCCGTCTTACTTATACTTTCTGGTCTTATCCTAAATTCTGTTTTTCACCATGGGTAATACATACATGTTATATATGTGTGTATGTCTTAAGACACTGACATAACTTCCATAGCTTTTAATTACATTGTTTTGTCTTTATTTTCTCTCAGTGTTCACATCTTGGAACAAACTGTCTTGGCCTATCATGTACATTCATAATTTGTTTCTTAATTTGATCATGTTCATTCATAATGTGCTTTATTCAAAATATTGTAAACTTGTTTTTCTCCGTCATCAAATATAGTCACATATTCGAAACTTTTCTGATCAGTATAAACTATTGCGCCTTATCTTGGCCCATTCTTTGTCATTTGTAACAGAACCCACTCCAACTATACCCAAGTCTCATTAAATCTCTCATGCTAGAGGCACCGTGTTTCAGTGGATGAATGCTACAGCTGTTACTGCTCAACTTAGTTGTCCAATGTCTTTAAATCAAATATAAGTAAGTGCAGAATTAGAAGTGCACTCATTTAGACTTCCTTTTTCTCCAGGCAGAAATGAGATGTTGACCATCCTCTTTGTAGAATGTGTTTCTCCACCAGGGACCTTGACCCCAGGATCACTACTAATTCCACACCTCGGGTTCTCATCTCAAGAATCTTCATGTTCTGTTCAGTGCTGTCGTTTCTGTCATAATTCCTACTGTCAAGACTCTTGTTTCCCATAGTCAAACCTCACACTTTTCAACCTGAGGAGAAATTTCCCTTTATTTCTCTATTTTTATTTTCAGTAAAGCTTCTGAAAAAATATTCTACACAATGGATTTTTGAACTTGGTTGCATAGTAGAATCCCCTAGGAGAAACTGCGGAACATAATGCTCTCCAATTTCCTTCTGTGTCAATTGTGAACAGTAGAAGACAGTTACTCTGTAATAAGAAAGTGTGTCTGTAGAAAGAGTCTAACTGGAGTTGCCCTGTGTGGACATAATGCCTCTCTCAGCCATCATAGGCCATTGAACAAAAAGCTCAGTGCCAGGTGTGGGTTACTTTACTTCATGCTGTTTGTTACTTCCCAAACATTGCTAGCTACTACCATTGCTTATCTGCCAGACCTTGATAGTAAGACCATGTTAGTGAAGGGTCTATATACTTGAGTCACAGGCCATGGAGAAATCAATCTGGTTCTGACCTGTAAGTACTGCCCC
>NW_008473298.1:0-1197 GCF_000622305.1 Nannospalax galili | reverse complement strand
CACACACACACACACACACACACACACACGAGTCTCTAGAGAGCTAGCTAGCCCAATTTATAATATGAGGACACAATAAGAAGACAGCCATCAATGAATCAGAAAGTTACCTTCATCAAACTCAGCATCTGCTCTGCTGGTCTATTCACATGGAACTTCTCTGCCTCCAGGACTGCAAGAAATAAATGTCTTTCAATAAGCTGCTCAGGTTATGGTACTCTTACGGCAGCAAGAGCCAACTAAGAATATTATTCTCAGTTTATTGATGAAGAAAATTAAATTTTTAGGAATATTGAGCCTATAGGTGGAATGTTCTTAAACTCATTTTTGGCCATGAAAGGCAATTACTACAATTGTTATTACCACTTCATTGTACGCCTTCTTGTAGTACCTACTGCACACTTAGGCCACAGTGAATTGTTTCCCTGTTGAAGTTCTCTGTGCAAAGACTGTTTATGTGGGTTTTTTCCTCTTCTACTTGAAGCATACTTGAGAAACCCTCCAAGCAGGGTTTGCTGATGGCTTTTATGAAGGACTATCAGCCTTTGCATTTCTTACACATCATTGAGCTTTAAAGTGCTGGGCTGTGGCGGCTGACTACATAACATGGTCTCAGTAAACCTATCAATTGGACAGTTGGCTCAGCAGCATTTCAAAAGTCTCACACTGGCTCCAGGTGCATTTGAGGAAAACGTTCCTTCTCAGCAGGATCATGTGAAAATCTAAATGCAGTGTTGGCTTTGGCTAGAAGAAAGGCCCTGAAACATCAAGGATGCCTGAATGTACTAATCCACAATCCTTCCTTTGAACCTGTTTTAACAACTCCTGTTCAACACCGAGAAGTACTCCACCAAGGCCCAGTCTTTGGTGCTCGAGTTTCATGTACTTAAATAATGCTGGTGACCTTCATTTCAAAGAGAAATCAGCTAAGGGCAACTCTTTAAATGGAAGATAACTCTTGTAATTCAGGACTGAAGAGTTAGAGCTTATTAGCAAATAGACTCAGTATAGGTACCAGCTATTGTGTTAAAGAAAATTGCTACCTTGACAGAGTAGAGCTAAAGTTCACCTTCATATTCAAATTTCACATCACCAAGCTTTCCCTCATCAAGTCACATCCTTTATAGGGAGACAACAGCCCTCTTTTTATAAATGTGTTGTGACTCTTGGAACACACTGCTGGTCTGTCTTGGTGAC
>NW_008473297.1:0-1203 GCF_000622305.1 Nannospalax galili | reverse complement strand
TTTTTTTTTTTTTTGAGACAAGACAATATCTCTTATTACGTTCGAGATGACCTTGAATTTGACATCCTGTAGCCCCAGCCTCTAAAATACTAAGATTACAGGCTTGCACCATCACACTACACTTTATCCCAACTTCTTTCCTCCCAGAATTGAGGATTGAATCTAGGACTTTAAGCATGCTAGGCAAGTCCTCTATAGCTGATCCATGTCCTTCAGCCCCTCAGTGGGGAATTCTAGGCAAGAGCCCTACCACTGAGCTATTCTCCCAGCTCCTCACTGGGGATTCTAGCCAAGTGCTCTACCACTGAGCTACACCCCAGCCCCTCATCAGGGAATTCTAGGCAGGTGCCCTACCACTGAGCAAATCTTTTTACTTTTTATTTTGAGATGCTCTCACTAAATTGTGGTTGGTCTTAAACTTGTGATTCCTCCTGCCTCAGTCTCCCCAGTGCTGGGATCCCAGGGTCAGCTACCCTACTCAGCTTAATCCTCCACGTGTGTGTGTGACCCATGGCATGAACAGCGGTCAAAGGAAGACCTCAGGTGTCTTGCTCTATCCTGTTCTACCCTATTCCTTTGAGACAGGGTCTCTCATTGATCCTGGAGTTAGATTGGTGGCTAGCAAGCTCTAGACATCTGCCTATCTCTGCCCCTCAATTCTGGGGTTACAGGAACACAGCCATGCCTGATTTTTCTCTTTGGGTGTTGAGATTCAAACTCAGGCCCTCCTGCCTGCACAGCAAGCACTGCTACCCACTGACCATCTTCCCAGCCCCTAATTCTGGTTTCTTATTTATGGGATCTTAGATGATTTGTCTCTCGGTGCCTCAGTTTCGCTATATGAAAATGGGCTCACTAGCAAAACACATTGATAGAATGATTGCAATAGCTGAACACATGTATCCATCCAGCCACTCTGTGGAATGCCTGCCTTCGGTCAGATAAGGGAGAACCATAATGATGCCAGACACTAGGAATTAAGTTATGAATGAATCAAAGGCTCTGGTCACATGGATCTTCTTTTCCTGTGTGGCTATAATTAATGAAGAAGGTGTTAAATGATGGCAGGTGCTAGGAAAATTAAAGACAAGGTGGGTGTGATAGCATGTGCCTATCCTAGCACTCCAGAGGCTGAGGCAGGAGGATCTCAAATTTGAGGTTACACAGGGAGACCCTATCTCAAAAATAAATGAATGGGGGGGG
>NW_008473296.1:0-1203 GCF_000622305.1 Nannospalax galili | reverse complement strand
GGCACATCTGCCTGAAGGCTCTGACAGAGCTGTGTGTAGCTATGCGGTCAGAACATCAGCTACCAGGAAACAGACCCCTAAGTGTGGAGGGTCTCTACCTATTACCCAATCTTGCTTTCATAATATTTTCAAGGAATATGTATCTGCCAAAGATTGAGGTAGGAGATGGGGAGCTGTACTGAGCTACACTGAGATCAACTGAAATTACAGTTAAACCTAACTTCATAGATACAAGGCTGGGGAGAGTTACAGAGGTGTCTTACATTTGCATGGCTGACAAGTAGAAGGCAGAGGTTATATCCGCAAGGCTATGTCACTTCAAAGTCAGATCTTTCAATGCTGCCCTGTCTCTCTCTCTCTCTAATGGAGAGCCATGAATTAGGTAGAGAGTTAACACTTCACAGGGAAGATCAGCAAGCCCAGATTAGTTTCACAAAGCTTGCCTAAAGGAGAAAGATTATGGCAGTTACCCTAAGCTTTGCGTTTCCGAAGGTCCTGTTCCACAGCAGGAGTGTTTTATAAGGCGGATTTGTCTAATACAACAGAGGAATCCTGTCATTAGGTGCTGCTTTTTATAAGCCCTGTCTGCTCTATAATATCATCTTAGATGTGGTGTAGTTACAGACAACCAAAGACTACACTAGTAATATATTCCTCCCTACATAACGTGTACTTTACAGAGATGGAAACAGTGTTGGATAATAGTTTTCCAACTTGATTACACCACATTTCAAAGTGTTATGATATTCAGAGTAAAAAGCATCAGAGTACATTTTATTTGCTCTTTGATTTGCTATCTTCTCTAACTACTTTGAGTGGGGCTTAAGATACTGTCTAGTGTAAACTTTTCTTAATAAACCATCACACTGTTCTATTTGCAATGCTGCCCCAGCTACATAGGCTAATTATATATTCAAACCTCGTTTTACTGAAGTTGGGTCAATGTGCCTAAAATATAATCAGGGAAATGGGCTAACTCTAACTTGGAAAATTTTAATTTGGATAATCTTTCATTTGTTTTTGCTTGGGAGAGGGTGCCAACATATGCACTAGGCTAGAATGAAATGCTTAAAAATGTAAATAAGAAATATATCAGTAGAGAACATATAGGTGAGTCAGGTATGGAAAGGCATATTAAAACAGTGTAAGGTAATCAAGGACTACCTTTGGGAGTCTCTTGGACCACCCTGGTCAACAACTCAA
>NW_008473295.1:0-1200 GCF_000622305.1 Nannospalax galili | reverse complement strand
TCACTGTGTCCACAAATATAAACGGAGCCAGCAGGTGAACTTACAGGTTTTTGAAAAGTTTAAAAATTTGAACAGAAATAGCCTCTTACCAATGAGAGTTTTGTAGAAAGGAAATACATCTGTCTGTCTGTCTACCTACCCATCCATCTTCTCCAACATGCTCCTGATTTGACATTTGTATGTATGCGTTAAGAACCTTGCGATGTTTTGGACCTCATCACCATTTCAGATGGAACCTGGGACTTTAAGGAGTTCATCATCAGATTTATTTTTAGAATCATTACATGGCTATAAAATTTCTGAAACTTGTACTGTTTTGCCTAACTATCTCTGCCTTGTGGCTATTGTAAAGTCTTGAAGAAAAAGAGATTATTTCCTTCTCGTTGGTTGGAACTGTCAAATTTTACATTTTTTTCCAATTTCAGAAATCAAAAAGTTAAAAAGATTTAATATCATTAAAGAATAAATGTAGAAGCTGAATTGATCTTTTTCCAAATAATTAGATATGTTTGGTCCCTGTTGCTCCTTCTTATTTATGTTGTAAAGATTAAACATTCAAGTTTAAATCACATTATGTAATATTCTCCCAAGAGAGACTGACACTAGCTTCTTAGATGCTACCAAGTTGAATGTGTCCTTGAATTCTGCTTGGAGTCTAACACAGGCGGGATGGGAACGCAGGGAGGAGGGAACAGGGACCTGGAATCAGAGATCTCAGGTTTATTCTGTTTTCTCTCCACTCCTCAGAGTCCAGGAAAAGATGATTATGACTGTCAACACCGCAGATGATGTTGCTAACCCAGCCACAGCCCGGCCTGTAGGACGGCAGCGACATCTAAATCCTATTCTTGCCTCTGAGATTTAAGAACAAATAGTTGGATGTGTCGGAAGATGAGCTTGGAGAACCATAGTGCTGAAAAGGGTTAGGTTCTCCACTGCCTCTGTTCAGTAAGGGTTAGATGAGCAAATGTGTTCATATGTACCAACATATATATGTTCATGAATGTGTGCTTAAAGCATATCATTTATTTATATGAAACAGGCATAGCTATAAACTTCAGACTCAATTTGCATACATGCATTAGTTACTCATTTTTGTGGATCTTATTGCGTATTATTTTAAATACCACATTCATTTAAAAATGTTTCATTTATTATTATTTTTTATTTTATGTGTATGAGTGTATTGCCTGCATGTAT
>NW_008473294.1:0-1203 GCF_000622305.1 Nannospalax galili | reverse complement strand
GGGGTGGCCAAGAAGGCTTCTGGATAGCTGGGACTGTTCTAGCTTTGTTCCTAGGTTTTGGTCTAAAGGGTGTTGTTCACCATGTTACAGTCAGGCTATATAAGTGATGTTGGCTTACTGTTTTCCATGTTTGCTAGATTGCAATGACACCAGAAGAATGGTTGTGTGGTATGGGAATACCCTAGAAAGATGCTCAGCATATAATGCAGAGATAGAAAAAAGAGTATAATTTTATATTCTCTTCTAAATTTTTTTGTGTAAAAGTAAGTGAAAGAATGTTATGTTCACAAAAGAACACAGGTAGATATCATTAGGGGATATCATTAGGGGATAGAATGATAGATGATACTTATTTTAATTTTTAATGCCGTTTAGTTATTACTATGTACATTAAAAAGCATATTTTTACAGTGAAAATTTACTCAAACACAGACTATTATCAATAAGCATATAGTAATAGGGAGGACATAGGGAAGGTTGGCTGAGACTAGATATGACTATGGAATGTTAAAGGGACTAAATCCCTAACAGGCAAACAGGACCACTGAGAAGTAACAAAGATGACACACTTCCTGCTGCTGCCTGGTCTGGCCAGAAGGTCTTATTTTTAACTCAAACAGGACGTCTTAAACTTACCTGCTTAGAGTCATGTAGCCCTGGATATCTCAGCTTGGGGCTGTGAACCATCAGCTCCTACTTCATTGTTTAAGTTGATCAATTCGTAATGAAGGGAGGGGAAAACACTAAAACACTTAAAACCATGATTCTCTCGTCTTGGGGACTTTGGATTTTGGTTTTCTGGTTCCCTCTCCACTTTGGAAAGCTTCACCTTTCTGTATGAATGCACGTGTGTATGTGTGATTCTTTATGTGTATGGGATGGATGTGATTCTTATCTTTCAATAAAAGTCTGACTTCTGCTCTCTGCTGATCTGATTTCTTCCTGCCTTTAATTCTTTAATTGACAGAGAAAATGGACCTGACAATACCCCTAGACTGATAATGATGCCAACTGCAACAGAATCTGGCACCTTACAAAGGCTTATTTTAAAAACAACTCCCATAGTTGGTTACTATTAGAGTAACCAACTATTTTTTAAATGGATTTAAGGCCACTTCTTAAGAATGGAGCCCATATCTGACACTGATATCAGGCTTAGAAACCTGAAGCTAAACAGATCACAGGATATAGGGGAGAACCTAA
>NW_008473293.1:0-1202 GCF_000622305.1 Nannospalax galili | reverse complement strand
CTGTGACCCAGGAGATGTAAGATAAAATAAACCCTTTCCTCCCCAAGTTGGAACTGGTCAGAGTGTTTTGTTTCAGCAATGGAGACACAAACTAGGACACTACCCCAAACCATCTTCATTTCTGTAGAAAACCAATTTCTTGTTTCCTTTCTGTTCCTCTTTTGCAAAACAAAGTAAAAATGTATATATACACACATTTATTTTACCATTTTGCTTACCCCAAAGGTAGCATGCTACAGAACAAACCAAAATGCCCTCAAAACATTGCATCACGAAGGCACTATTAGCTCATTTGATCTCCTCTGGTCTTGATGGCTGCATAGTACTCCACTGTGCATACACACCCCAGGTTACTCAATTAGTCTTCTATGAGCCAGGAGTTTAGTCTGCATCCAATTGTTTACTACAAGTTATAGCACTATGGATGTTTATGAATCTGTTAGTTTCCCCTGACCCAAGGCTTTGCATAGTTTCATTTACTCAAGGTCAATGACATCTTGCTCAGTACTGTCCAGAATGTGAATTCTCTCTTTGTTCCATACATCTATGTATCTACTACCCACCTGCTAGTCTCGTTGTGGCCATCTTGACTAACAGATCAGCTGCTACAGCATCATGGTGCTGTGTTCACACAGCCCTTATTTTACATAATAGTGCTCCCCAAACCCAAGAGTGTGAAGGGTGATGATTTGGATATATCAAAGAGAAGCCACAAAATGTTTCTAAGAGCAAAGAAAAATTTATCATCATGAACAAATTTGGAAAGAAATATGGTGAAGCCGCTAAGATATTTCACAAGAACAAATCTTCTATTAATTATGAAGACAGAAAAACAAATTTGTATGAGTTTTGTTGCTGTACCTCAGACTGTGAAAGCGACAACTACAGTGTGTAAGTGCTTAGACACAATGGAAGGGCATGAGATCACGGATTCTTCATGACTGTGGTGGGGCATCCATTGGGAGTCTCAGAATGTAACCCTATGGATGGAGTTAAACTACTGTATGCTGCTTTGAATTAGTGGACCTGTGTTCTCAGAGGAAATTTCTAGAAGAGGTGTTGTGGGGTCAATGTGCCCATTGTAGAGGCAGTTACGTCATAGCCTGCCATGCCCTTCAAAGGTCATACCCTTGTTTTTCCACAAGCAAGAAATACACATATTTGCTCTTTTTACAGCCTTGCCTGGAGAGCTGATTTGCTTT
>NW_008473292.1:0-1203 GCF_000622305.1 Nannospalax galili | reverse complement strand
TTGTTTGTTTATTATATTTAGTAATCACAGTTTTGGAATTGCCATTTTCCAAAGCAAGTAAGAGGTCATTGCTGTAGATCAAACTAATTTATATGCCTTGTGATGAACTGAGGTTCAACGTGGGAGAAAACCTGATGCAAACTGAACAGCCATTACTGCTCTGCAATCTTCCCATCTGCAAGGCACAGAAGATGCTGCTTGCTGTCTCAGGGGTGACAGCATGCTGTTTCCTTCCCATCCTTAAAACCAGGGCTGAAATCGACACTGTTCCCTCTGCCATGTGATCTGTGATCCAAGAAGTTTAACACAAGAGCTACACCCTAAAAATATTCTTCCTCTGATCAGGTGTCATTCCCAGAGACTCACAGTCATCTGGAGGCCTCCCACACACTGTCCCCTGCTCCTGTTTTAACAAAAACCAGTTCAATGGGAAGAAATAACTTAGAAGACCATGCCACACTGCTGAATTACACAGACGCCTATGTCATACAGAGTTAAAGGGAAAGCAGGCAGAATCTCGAGGCTCATTTTTCCTATTTAATGATTTTGTCCCAAGCTGATCATGCTTGGAATTTGAGCCTAGAGCACCATAATCTTATATGCTCCATTAGACTAAACTATGAAATGAAGCCAAAATTTATGGAACCTCTCCAATATGCCAAGCTCTGAAAAATTTAGTTTTGAAAGTGCACAACAGCACAAAGATAACTAACATACAGTGTTTGCCCATGGAAGTCATAATATAAAATATTTCAACTTTGTAATGTTCAACAGACGGTTCTGGAATAGAATGGTGGTTTACAAAGGCTGAGAAGGGGGAGAAAGAGGAAATATCCATAAAACAGTGTTTTGTTGTTATTGTTGTCTTTGTTATAGGGTCACTTATAAAATGAGTAAGTTCTGGAGATCTAGAGTACAGTGAGGTGATCGTTACCCTAGTATCCTGGAAATTTACCAGGGGAGTAGATTGCAAGTGTTCTCATCACACACACTCACCTGCAAGGTGATAGATGCATAATTTGCTTCATTGTGGTAATCATTTCACAAAATATCACATGGTGTGCCTTAAATATGGACAGTTTTAAACATATTTTATTGATTCTTTGAAAATTTCTTACAATGTGTGTTGATCATATTCAACCCCTGAACTACTCCTGGATCACCTTCTAGAGGTCTCCACCCAACTTCCTGTCTTTTTTTTTT
>NW_008473291.1:0-1202 GCF_000622305.1 Nannospalax galili | reverse complement strand
GCAGAGGCAAGAAGAGCATCCAGAAATGTATGATGCAGGGAAGGAGGAGCAGGAGGGAGCAGCTGTCCTTGGACAAGGACCACAGAGAGATCACGGACAGTGGACACAGCTCAGTGCCCCAGGCAAGGTCTCTGTAGGTCCAGGAAGGGGGAAGGGGACGACTACAGCAGTGGGAGTCAGATTCTCGAATTCAGTCTCTTCACATACACACCCTACTGACTGAGAATTGTCGGGGGATTTCTTCTCACAGGTGAGGACTGCCTTTCTTCTGTGTCACCTCACTGACAAGGCCACCTTCCGCATCCTTCCGGAGGGCTGCTATTTGACTTAATGATAAACTCTCCCTTCCCTGGAAGCCTCCCTCGGGGCTGTCTTTCATTCTGAAGAGTGCAGGATTCTGTCTCCTTCCTATCTCAGGGGCTTTGAGCAAAGCCAGAAAGATACACTTCCTCCAGGGATCTGTGAAAATCTGCCCCTCCCAGCCTACCCACATTCCCAAAGAAGAGAGAATACAGATATCAGACCCGTACAGATGGGTGCTGCCAACTTCTAGGCCCCATCACCACTGGGACTACAGGCCAGATGGATAAGGAAACTGGATTACAAATCATACTCAACGCTTCCCACTCACTGCCACTGCATGATCTGTTACTCCCCGTGACCAGAAGTTTGTTTCCAATGTGACCTGTCAAGTTGACAATATTATCCCAGTGCCAAAGCCCTGCCCATAGGAGACCTCCATCTAATAGCATGAAACAAACCCCATCTCCTCCAGCTCATTACTTCCAAATGGGGCAGAATCACCCAGCTACAGTCGAGGCATTGTTCCTGAATGCAGCTACTGGACAAGGACAGCCCTTTCCCAACACCTAAATGCAGCAGCGATCTCCTGTCAAGGAAATAACATCTCTGAACTGGACAAGGTGTCATACACCAGTAATCCCAGCACTCGGAGGGTTAAGGCAGGAGAATTGTGAGGCCAAGGCCAGCCTGGGCTACACAGTGTCTGTGATAGAGACACCAGCCTGCAGATGAGGACACTGCAGTCCTGAAATTCCAGGAAGAGGAGACCATGAGTGACACACTCCTCCAAGGAGGCCCAGGGAGTCTGAGGATGCTTTGATACAAACAGAAGCAGCTCCCATCTGCAACCCTGAGCCAATATCCTTCAGGATGACAAGATACACTCTGGGAAGAGATCC
>NW_008473290.1:0-1202 GCF_000622305.1 Nannospalax galili | reverse complement strand
GCATGTGTCTCTAATCTGTATGTATCTGATTATTAAAAGTCCAACAACTTATTTATTTTGGTTCATTCCTTTGTTTGTCAATATTAAAATAGGAGGGGTGATATAAGTCATTATATCAGTACAAATTCAATACCCATGAGCTGACAATGTGGCTCAGTGAATAAAGGTATTTGTTGCTCAACCCTGATGACCTGAGTTCCATCCCTAGAACCAATGGTAAGGAGAACTGATTTCCAAAAGTTGTCCTCTGACCTTCACACCCATGTCATAACACACGTGCACACACACACATTGTACACACATATGTGTGCACCAATAATATAAAATAATTTCAATCAAATACCCAGAGAGGATTTCTGAATCAACATCCAAAGTCACAGAAGCTTCGGCATTCAGAGGAACACAGAGCAATCTCAGTCTTAAAATGCAAGATACAACCTCATTTCTGTCATAGATGTCTGGGCAGAGTTTTCATGGTAAACTATATGGGTACAGTGTCTACTATGAAGATGAAAGAAACTCTGGGTTGCATGTAGATGGTTTGATGGACACTTCCTCACAACTCATGGCTTCCTAAGACATTGGGAAAATTCTGAACATGAATCTCCTTTTTGATACTTTTGTGAAAAATCGGAGTGTTGAGAGAATAGCGGACACTGTCAAAAGGTTAGACTCAAACTTCACATTTTGATTTATGAACAGTTCATTTGGGAGGCAGAGAGTGATAAACAGAGAGTGCTGTGTGTGGTTGCTATTGGCTATTTTAGACAAATCCAATCTGGATGTCCCTTATCTATGACTGAATGGTGTTTAACATTCACTATACAATACACCTCCTGAAAACAATATGCAAGGCAGTGCCTTTGCTCTCTTGGAACTCAGAAATCAGGGAGGGAAGGAGGAGATAGGATCTACATTATGTAAATAAAATGATCTCTAATGAAAACATTTTCCTTGAGGCATGAACAAGTGTATTAACTACCAATTTTGTGCTGCAGCAATCAATTACTTGTAAAGGCTTTTGAATTTAGGACTTAGGAACTCCTTTGCCTTTTCCTTTATGTCACTGGACTGACAAGTTGTATGTCTCTTCTCTGCTCCTTTCACAAAAGCCCTGGATCAACTGTGTGGATGATCAGACAGAAGACAGGCTCTTCTCATTCTGCCTATACAGTCCCCCACACACACCACCACCTCCTCCT
>NW_008473289.1:0-1203 GCF_000622305.1 Nannospalax galili | reverse complement strand
TGAGTGTCCTTCTTGTTAAAGACCCAAGCCTGGTGGGCTTGGGGTGCGTTCAACAAGCAACCAAGGACAATGCAGCAGCCTATATTATCTTGGTTGTCTTTTGAACCTCAGCCCCTTCCCCTCCCTGACCAAAAACTGGAAGGAAGATTTCCCATGTCTGTCTCTGGAGCTTTTGTTAGATCATCCATGGTCCTTGGGGAGAACATCATCACTCCATGTAGCATAGGTTAATACACACACATATTATATATGCATTTTTAGCCAAGCTTATAAAATATGTATGCTTCCTTGTGGCTTTTTCAACACCTTTAACCATCCTTAGTGTTATTTATCTCCTTCCTGCCTCTCCTTTTGTGTTACCCCCCTCCCCTCTCCCTAAAGTGCCCCCTTCCATGTCAACCAAAATGCATTTCCATGACCCTACATATGCTGTCCATTTTAAAGGTTAATTATTTCAAATATCTCATTGCTCACGGGTAAAATGCCTCAATGTCTTTCTAACAACTTGTTTCCATCCTTCAGTATTACCAATTCTGACTTCAATCTAGTTCCACAAGATCTTATCTTCAATTCTTTCTATATTCTTTTGCTCTAGATAAATAAGCTAATTTTAGTTGGATTTAATATTATAGTATTAAGCAAATTATAACTAACTAAAATTGGTAGATTAATTTTTGCATTTTTATAATTTTTAAACTAGTTTTATTAGAGTACATCCATTATATAGAATAATAAGCTTTTGCTATTTTCTTACATGCATGGATATTTGTTTGAGAATATCCCCCTCTTCGGCTGCCTTCTTCTACCTTAACATCTCTCCTTGATTTTTCTTCTTCTCTAATAATGCTCTTATACTTTGATATTATTGTTTTCATTTATTTATTCATTTATTTATTTTTTTGTGTTCACGTGTTTGAGTTGGAAGGGAATATACACATGTACATATGCATATGGAGGCCAGAGATCAACTTCAGGTGTCTTTCCTTAAGACAGCAGTTCACCTTATTTCTTGAGACAGGATATCTCATTAGGACCTAGGGCTCACCAATTAGGCTAAAATTCCATTATATAATGGAATTTTAATCAGTTGTGAAGAGAAATGAAATTTGAAGAAAAATGGTTGGATCTGGAAAGAATGGTGTTAAGCCAGGTGGCCCAACTCAGAAATACAAAACCTGCATGTTCTCTCTCGTTTGTGGATCC
>NW_008473288.1:0-1202 GCF_000622305.1 Nannospalax galili | reverse complement strand
CAGACCCAGGGAGGCAGAGAGAGATGAGGGTGGGGCCAGGCCCAGAGTGCTCCTGGGGATCCTGGAAAAGGAACTGGGTTGCTCTGGATGCAAAGCATCAGCAAGCAGTGGTGGTTCCTCCCCGTGTCTGGGGCACCAAGGCAAGGAATGGGACGGGACCCAGGCTAGGCAGAGATATGGGCAAGGGAGATCGGGGGGGTCAATGAGGCTGGGGGAGTCAAGGCCTGGAGGGTGCAATCGACCTACCCTGGAGAGATGCCTGCGAGTCATGCAGGCCCAGGGAAACAGGGGGGTGAGCACATGAGGGTTTTTTAAAGATTTGTTTTATTTTTTTAATTATGTGCACATGTTTGTCTGTATGTATGTGCACATGTAAAGATATCCATAAAGGTGAAAAGGAAGTGTCCAGCCTCCAGGAGCTGGACTTACAGGGGGTTGGGAGCTAACTGGTAGGAGTAGGGAACTGAACACAGGCCGTCTGCATGGGCAGGAAGTGCTCTTAACCACCAAACCATCTCTTTAACCCCTATTATGAGTTTTTAAATTACATTTGAATTTTAGTTTTCACAAGGTCAGATAGTCTTACAAGTTAGCCCAAGTTTGATATCACTCCTGTGGAGCCAGGCTTCCCAAAGTGTGTTCCCTGCAGCACAACTTGAAAAAGGTGCTTATAGACAACATGCAGAACTGGAGTTCTGAGGTCAACAAATCTTGCTGTAAACAAAGTTAAGTAACCTGGCTTTCTTAGAGACATGATCCTATTCTGCTGGTAAATATTCATATATCATTATGTTGATGAATTTCTAAGCAGAAATATTGTTCAGTGTTTCCCAGATTTCAAATAAGTGAAGCATTGTCCTCAAAATATATTTATATTTTGCTTAATATTGCTTAATATTCCTTAATATTGCTTTGTACAGCTTGGTCACATCAGGTAAATGGAGATGCCTGGGCTTTCTAAGCATTGGCAACACCATTTGGACAGGAATAAAATAGAACAGAGTATAACCATGTGTCTCTGCTAGTTCTCCACACTCTGGAGATGTATCAGTACCTTACTTAGATTTTAGAAAGTTAGCTTTAATCTTATGTCCTTATGAATTTAAGCCCTTTTTATTTATTTATTTTTTTGGTTTTTATTTTTTTAAATAAATAATTTATTGAGAATTTCATACCTGTATATAAGGTGTTTTGATCAAATC
>NW_008473287.1:0-1200 GCF_000622305.1 Nannospalax galili | reverse complement strand
CTGCAAGAGCAGCAAGTGCTCTTAACTGCTGAGCCATCTCTCCAGTCCCTCTGCCCGTTCTTTTAAAGACAATTTTATCACCTACTATGAAGAACGATCAATTGTAGGACTTACATCTGTTCACTTATTTACAAATTCACTATCCATTCCTTAAATGCTGACAGAATAAAAAGAGCTATGCTATCCAATACAGTGGCCACTAGCCATGTGGCTACTGAGCACTGGAAATGAAGCAAGTATGACTTGACATAAGCTCTAGATAGTAAATATGCATTGAATTTCAGAGATTTATTAGCTCCCCAAAAAAGCATAGACTAGTTCATTAATAACATATATCAATGATATGTAAAATGATAATATTTTGGATATGTTGAGCTACATAAAATGTATTCAATTTCACTTTTTTTTTTTTACTTTTTATAATGAAGCTCTTGGGAATATTTTAATTTTGTTGCTCACAGTGAAGACTCATTTATTCCTTTGGGATGATGCTTGGCAAGAGTATGAGCCCCAACGAGCCTTGGGTTGTTTAAGGCTTAACACAAGAGACAGAGCACAGACAGCTGTAGAGACACCACTGACAGAGTGCTGCCACCCCAAAACAAAGGAAATAACTAATTGCAGTTTGCTGAGACTAGGAGAACAGGGGAAAGGTTCCCAGGGGAGGAGCCAGCAATGTGCAGAGACGCCACTGTCCTAAGGGCACTGCTGGAGGTATTCAGTGGGGTCAGAACCAGGAGGCAGCAGCTTGAGACCAAGTGGAAAAGGATTTGGGGAGCCAGGAGGCCAGAATTGCTGACACGTGGATGAAACTGAAACCAAAAAGAGTTTGTCTCCTCCACTTGCCTTTTTCCAGCCATGTGGGCTTAGCTGCTGTGGCCTTGTCAACAAAGATAGCTGACTGGCTGTGGCATAGAAGAATCGTGTGGAGGTCCTGAGGCAAAGTGCATGAGATTCAAAAATGGCTTCTCCCTTCTCCAGCCCAGGTAGTCAGCTCTCATATAGCCATCAGAGCACCTGAAAACTAGCTCATGTTCCAGTTTGTTCCTTTAGCTAATTGTATTTTCCTCAGGCCTGTTTAGAATCACAGCGTTTGCGTGGATGTTGCCCAGCCTTTGAGGGCCTTACCCAGTTCTACAAAACTTGTATCACGGGGCTGGAGAGATGGCTCAGAGGTTAAGAACACTGGTTGTTCTTGCA
>NW_008473286.1:0-1198 GCF_000622305.1 Nannospalax galili | reverse complement strand
AACCCCACCCACACTCAGTACTGCACCTCCAGCCTGTACAAGGTCAGCGTTGAGTAGAAATGGAAGCAAGAAAGAGCTCTGCAGGGCCAGGCTGCAATCTAAACTCTGCTGCCCTGGTCAGGGAGAGGTCTGCATGGATGAAGCTTGGATGGACATGTGGGAGTGGACATGAAATCTGAATGGTTTTTGTCCTATGTGTTAATACCCACCAGGCAACACCCACCTTGGGAAGACACAGAAATCCAAACAATTAAAATGACTCCACCAGTTGATGTTAGCCAGCTGTTATCCTTGGCCATCCCAGAACTGATACAAATGAGCTTACCAATGGAATGGCCATGATGACAGAGATAGCATCTTTTGGTGGGGGTGTGTGTGTGCCTTGTGTATGAATACTACATGTGCAGGCTGATCTAACTACTTCTTTTTAAAACTTTTTACATTTTTACTTTATGTCTATGGGTGTTTTGAGAGCATAGATGAACTGTACCACATGCACGCAATGTTCAGGAAGGTCAGAAGAGAGTGTTGGATCTGGAGTTACAGATGGTTGTTAGCTGCCATGTGGACCCTGGGAATTGAACTCGGGTACTCTGGAAGAACAGCCAGTGCTCGTAACTGCTGAGCAATGTCTCTAGCTCCTTATCTGAATACTTCTACCACAGCATATCCAATCTATCAGTGCTAGAAACTGACTCAGAGACCTGATAGGAATTATTCTTTAAGGAGGCGCAAGCCGTTGGGTGCTATTGAGCTCTCTTCTGTCCTGGAAGGGCTGGTGGTTTATCTTCACAAAATAGATATTTATTCTTGGAGTGGATTTGTCTTTACTACCTGAAGAGCCTTAGACCTTACTCCAAGAGTTTACAGAATGCCCTATTAGTGGATATGGGATTTATACTGTGGGATTGGATCAGGGGTCTCCAGACTGGAGAGATAGGTCTGTGGTTAACAGCACTGACTACTTTTGCAGAGGACCCAGGTTCGGTTCCTAGCACCCAGCACCCACACGGTCCTAACCACCATCTATAACTCCAGTTCCAGGGGATCCAACACCTTCTTCTAGTCTCCTGCAGGCATTGTGCACACTGGTGCACTTACATACATGTAAGCAAAGCACTCAAACATAACATAAAAAAATAAAGTAGGAACTAGAGAGATGGCTCAGTGGTTAAGAGCACTGGCTGCTCTTGCAGAG
>NW_008473285.1:0-1202 GCF_000622305.1 Nannospalax galili | reverse complement strand
GAGTGGTCCCCCTCGAGCTTTACCTGTACAGGGTCCCCGCAGGTGGGGACAGGTAAGTGCTAGAGTTTAGATCTGAAGTCATCCCAGGGACTATATGCTAAAGGTTTGGTCCCCAGAGTGGTGCTCTTAGGAGGCAGTGGAGCCTTTAAGAGGTGTGAGGCTCTTTAGGAGGCCTGGTAGGAGGTCACTGGAAGCATGCCCTGGAGGAAGGGCCTTCCCTCAGCCTGCCTCTTGCTTTCTTTTTGCTTCCGGCCATAGTGAACCTTCTTATACAGTTTATTTTTAATTGATGCTGGGTTTTCACGTAGTGGAAGTGTGTAAGGTGAGGCTCAGCCACCTGCAAAGAATGGTGTCCAGTACATGCTACATGTGTCCAGCAGAGCAGCCTCCCAGTTCATCAGCACTGCTCAGGCTTCTAGATAAAAAAAATCAAAAATCAAAAATCAAAACTCTGGGCCCACCCAAGGAAATAGACTTTAGAACAGATCCGAAGAGGAGCAATGAAAATGATTAACAGGTTGGAAAATTAGCTTTCTGAGGAAAGATCACAGAAACTGGGCCTATTTAGCACAGACATCTGAAGGACCAAACCTAGCAAGAGGCTTCAAGGATGTAGGCAGAAGCAGCAGAGGTGAGCAGCTGATTTTAATTCTTAGTTCTGACTGTAAAAGTACAGAATAATTAATTCCAAATGGAGTATAGAAGCTTCAGGTTAGTCCTTGTAAAGTCCTCACACAACAATAGAATTCATTAACCTGAAAACTTAAGGCATTTCTTTCTTTGGAAAGGTTTTGTGGAAAGAGTCAACTTCCATAGAGGAGAAACCCACTGCCAGACCGAACTGGAAAAGGCTTGGAACCACAGTTAGAAAGAAGGGTGCGGTTCAGCCGCTTGTGTTACTCAGTTTGGAAATAAAATTATCTCCAGTAAATTTGGCATTCAGAAAAACCCTTGTTTTTTCTCTTTGTACTTTTTCCTGTCATTTTGAAAATGTGAGATCCAAGTTCTCATAACAGCATTATTTTTGGAAAATCTATCAACTATTTGGTGCAATACCTTTTGGCAGGAAAAGTTATGGAGTCGTGAGCTATTTGAGCGATGATTTATGAACAATTACCAGAAGATGACAAACCAACAACGTGGAAGAGGAGGCTTCTGGGAGTTCTGAGAAGCAGTCAGAGCCCCAGAGCAGCTAGTGTGCC
>NW_008473284.1:0-1202 GCF_000622305.1 Nannospalax galili | reverse complement strand
TTATTCATTTCTGAATTTGTGACAATGTTTTACTGTGCATCTTGGGAAGAGATCAGGACAAGGTAGATCCCTAAAGGTGTAAGCTATCTAGCCAGGCTCCCTCCTTACTCAGGTCCAACACCTCCCAATACTCACTTTAAATTCTGATTCCGTGGATTCCATTGATAGATTGAACAACTGATTAGGTCAGAGTCCCAAGATCTAATTATCTCTGGCAACTTCCTGACCTAGTTTGCTTTCTCTGCTGTTGTGCTAAATACTAAACACTATGACCAAAGACAAATTTTGGATTAAACAGTTTGTTTGGTTTCCATCTATCTTCAGGCCACAAAGGATCCTTGAGGGAAATCAAAGCAGGAGCTCAACCGGGACCTGAATCTATAATCATGAAGGAGCAGTGCTTACTTCCCACCCACACCACCTCAGACCCCCGCCCCCAATGCTGAGCTAGCTTTCTTACTCAACCCAGGTTGACCATCCTAGGAATGACAGCACTGAAAGTGGGCTGGGCCCTCCTACACCAATTAACAGTTAAGAAAATGCCTCAGAGACATGCCCACAGGCCAGTCTGATGGAGGTCCTTTCTCAGTTGAAGACTTTTTTCCCTAGGTGTGGCAAGTTGACAACCAAGATTAGCCATCATAATTCTACCACTTGTCAACTTGTCACACAAACACAACACTATTAAAGCATAATGTGACCTTTCTTGTCTGTCCCAAGATCTCATATTTAGATCATAATAGAAAAGAGAATACATCATGATGGAAAGCGCCTTGCTAGATACTGGGGGAGAAAAGTCATCTAAAGACTTATCAAACATTAGATGCTGCATGATAAAATACGCAAATAGCAAGCAAGATTAATGTTCCTCTCACATGGTCAGAAAAGCTGCTTTCTGGAGTGGGCAGCAATTCGTGCAGAGATTGTAGATTGCTCAGAACTAAATGCAGCACCTGTATCCCCTTCTTCCACAATGTTGAGGGCTCAACAAAGAGAAGCCAGAAAGAATGTAAGCACTGTAGAATGGGGATGAGTGCTGTGAAATGCTGTCTTCTGAACATGACATGGCTCTTACCCTCATGAACCCACAGCAAAGAAGATTATCAGAAAACATCTTGCATAAGATGCAGTCTGTCACCTTGCCAGAATAAATGGGTGTGGAGAGCCACAGCCTCCGCCGCCATTACAAGATGGCGCCGGTA
>NW_008473283.1:0-1200 GCF_000622305.1 Nannospalax galili | reverse complement strand
AGAGATGGCTCAGCAGTTAAGAGTACTGGCTGCTCTTGCAGAGGACCTGGCTTCAATTTCCAGCAGCCACATGGTGGCTAGCAACCATCTGTAATAACAGTTTCAGGGTATCCAGTGCTCTTTTCTGACCTCCGTGGTCATTGATGGACATGGGCACACTCATATACATGCATGCAATACACTCATATACACAAAATAAAAATATTAAATGAAATATTTAAAAAGAAAACGTGATACGTTTATACAATAGAATACTATTCAGCTGTTAAGAGAAAACTCAATTATGAAATTTGGAAGCAAATGGATGGAACTGGAAGCAATCATCCTGAGTGAGGTAGTTCAGACCCAGAAAGGCAGTCATCAGATATCCTCGCTCATAAGTGGATGCTAGCTTTGAATCTTTAGGGTATATGTGCTTTAATTGGAAAATCCATAGAAGTCAGGAAACTAGTTAAGGGCCATGAGGAGCTGTTTACAGTGCAATGCTATAAAGGCAGGATAGAGAACTAATGGGAAAGAAAGGGTTAAATGTGATGGGGAATGGAGGGCAGGTTAAATGGGGCAATATGGGGAAGGATAATGACCCCTAAAGCCCTTTTGAAAAAAATCATACAGAACTTACTAAGGTAGAAGCTTCTTAAAATATATACATGTATAAAATAACTTACATTATAATGGGGTACAACGCCCCTGCCAGACACTACAGGCTAGCAAATAAAAAAGCCCTTGTCAGGAATGGACTCCTTCTTTTCAAGTTGTTGACCAGGGATTTCCACCAGAAACTCAAACAATGCTGGATATTGCCATTGCTCTTTAATGCCCTCCAGAACTTGAGGGTAAGATCCTACTGCTGAAGATACTACATATGTAAGTTACAGAATAAACATGGAGAAATCAAGCTTGTAGTGACCTTGAAGCTTTATCTTTACTGTCTAGATTTTGTGCTACTGGAAGGTGCTGTTGTGTATATTACCAGAAAAGAAAAGCAATTAACAACCCTACCCAGCTGAGAACCTTGTGAACTACACTAATGACTGGCCTGGCAAGATATGCCCATTGGTGCAATAATGGCATGAATGTTATGGAAGAAACCAACCACTCTCTGCTTGGATTTAAGGCCTAGTATGCTTCCCAAGATGGAGCCTATGCCTGGCACTGCTATCAGTGCTGAGAAGCAGTGGCTAGACAGGTCACAGGTCA
>NW_008473282.1:0-1201 GCF_000622305.1 Nannospalax galili | reverse complement strand
TCATTTCTTTTTGTTTCTTTGTATTTGTTTGAGACAGGGTCACACTGAATGGTCCAGGCCTCAGCTTCCTGAGTACTGGAATCATGGGCCTATGCTACCACATCTGCCTCTCTTTCATCCATTAAGTGAGTTGCTCTGCTCAGCACACACACCATATGAGCTACCGTGGGCCCAGTACAATGAGGCAAGTGGATCACAGGTTGAACTTCCAAAACTGGGAGCCAAAATCTCTGTCTTGCAGATTGACTGCCTCAGGCATTTGGCCACAGTGAGGGAAAGTTGGCAACACAGCCATTTACTTGATAGGCTAGTGGGGAGTCACACACAGCACGTGCACCATTGACTTGACTATCCTTTACTCTCCAGTGTCTAAATAAAATATTGACAAGAATCATACCTCAAAGGAAGAACTTAACCTAATGGATATTAGTGAGGTCACATCACTAGGAAATGCCTTTCCTTGAAGTTTTCGAATTTATTCTAAGTTAGGGTAATAAGTGTTAGATTTTCAAATGCTAAGTGGTGTATAGCATTGAATTTTTATGCAAAAAGCATTGACAAAGCAACACCTGAAGTGCTGGCATGCTTTCCTTTTCTCCTTTTTGTAGTTTCTCCAAGTGAGACGTGCCGAGAAGCAGCTTTCCTGTGATGTGCCTCAAAAATAAATGGGAAGGAAGAAATGGAACAGATGGCTTGGGTGGATTTGAACAGCGATAAGTAATGGCTCTCAGGACAGCTGGCTAATGTACTCTTTGCTCAGAAACATGTTTGATCTGAAACACGAAAACAATCTTATGGTTTCCATGAAAATGAAAGGGAAAGGAAGCTGAATGGAGGAGGGGGCGCCGGTTTTTGCCCCGAGCTCAGAGATGCTTGGGGAGCTCATGCCAGGCTTGATTCAAAAGGACCAGGCTGGAGTTTAAATTTCTTACATTTAAAAGTAATGCCAGAGCTTAGTGGTGCCCAGGGAAATGGCTTAGTTAGTAATAAAATGCTTGCTGTACAAGCATGAGGGCCTGAGTTCAGATCTGAACCCATGTTAAGACACTGGACATGGGAGTGCATGCCTGTAATCCCACCACTGGGAGGCAGAGACAAGAAGATCCCAGAGGCTCATTTGCCAGTTAGGCCAAATGGTAAGTTCTAAGTCCACTGAGAGACCCTGTCTCAAAAATTATAATAGAGGGGCTGGAGAGATGGC
>NW_008473281.1:0-1201 GCF_000622305.1 Nannospalax galili | reverse complement strand
GTGGTCTTCAGTTCCTGCCTTCAGGTTCTTGCCCTGCTTAAGTTCCTGCCTTGTCTTCTCTCAGTGATGGACTGTCACTTGGAAAAGTGAGATGCAATAAACTAGGACAGATGTTCAACACCATTAGTTGTTAAGCCAGTGCAAATATAATGAATGCATATTACAGTGACTTAAAATGCCCAATATTCCCCTCAGTCCTCCCCCAACAAAACCAGTCATTCCTGACAATATAGAGTGCTGGTGAGATGTGGATAACCTCACTGCTGGAGAGAAGGCAAAACAGCATGGTCACTTTGGGAAAAGATTTTGGCGGATTCTTATTACATTATATACTTAACGATTCAGTGATTCTACTTCCAGGTGTTTACACAAGAAAAGTGACATTTATCCACACAGAGACCTGTGTGTAGACGTTCACAGCAGTTCTGTATATATTAACCTCAAAGTGAAAATCCCGAACATCTTTCAACTGGGAAACAGACCGGCAAAGAGTGGCTCAGCCACTTAGTGAAGTATACTCAGAAATAAAAAGCACTTAGAGTGAGTGAAAGAATCCAGGCTCAAAAGCACACATACCATGTGACTCCATTTGTATGCTATTCTGAAAAAGGACAGCTACACATTATCAGTGGTGTCCAGAGAAGGGTGGAGGGGTCGAGTAAAAACAGATCTGAGGAGTCTGGGGTGAAGTGAGAGGCCTTCTAAATACCGAAAGTACACTACGTTTGTACTTTCCAAAACTCAGGGCTGTGACACCTAAACAAAGTGAGTTTTATTGTAATGAGCTTTTCTGTTCATGAACTTGAGTTAGAGAGAACTGCAGTAGGGAGGCCCTGTCCTGCTTTGCTTTGGCCCAGTCTATGAGGCTGTTTCTCCAGTTCTGCCTTTCAGGGCTCCTGCATTCGGTTGAAGGGGCCCTTCATCTGGAACTGTGCTGTGTTTTACAAGCTTGAGGTGAGGCCTGGAGTTCATGTTTTGGCTCACTTTATCACTTTCTATGGAGGCAAGCTGCTCGCTGCGGAACTGCACTCAGCTCAGCTCTCTTGTCTTTCTAAGACTTTCCACATAAACACAGGTGCAGTCAGGGCTTTTGTCAGCTCAGCTGTAGGCATTCCAGATGGAATGGAGCTTGAGTGAGGCCCTCTCACTGGGGCAGTTCAGCCTGAGGTGACTGGATTTGACCTTGTCCTTCACTCACACA
>NW_008473280.1:0-1201 GCF_000622305.1 Nannospalax galili | reverse complement strand
CCATTTCACCTCATGTGCCTCCAATGCATGCATGTTGTCAGGTAACATTTTTAATAAATAAATGAAATGCTAAAAATCATATAATTTTTAGCTTAATTACTATAAAACAAAAAATAATGCACACCTTTTAAAACATCAACAGTTAACATTTTGCAAAACATAAGAGGTGTTTACTTGTCTAATTTTAAGATCTAATATCAACTTTTGTGCTCTATAGAAATGAAGTTAGCTGTTTTAGAAATGTGGACACAATTTAAAATTGCAACATCATTATATTTTATTTACCTTTTTTCTCTAACTTTTCATGACATTAAAATTGTTTTGTTTCAACTCTCCAATACCGTATTATCAGGGTTTTTGAAAGAATATCTCCTGTGACAGTCCTTCCCTTTCAGCACAGCCTTATGGTTTAATTTAAGCAAGAATTTCCTAAAATAAGTTCTCTTAAATACCAGTCATGTGAGATGCTTTGTCTAAAAGATGATAACTAAATTTATTATGATTAAATAAATTCTGAAAAACAAGCAATTTGTCAGTCCACTTTTTGAAAATCATTATACACACTATCATTGAAGTGTTTTATAAAGGCCCATGGAGAAGAAATTTTTAATATTTTAAAAGTTAGGATTTTTAATTTAATTGCGTATTCAATTCTTAGAAAATAAAAATTGTGTACTAACATTTTGGGACATTATTTGAAGTCACTACTGCAAATGTTGCTCAGAGTACCTGGATACCTTGTTCAGCTCTAAATGATGTTAAGTGGAAGTGGTTTAAAATGGTGATGTTCAGGTAAGGACATTTGTTTCCTCATAAATGATTTTGAAGATAAGATCATTCAAAATATGAATGTGACTCTGCAGTTACAGAAAAAATAGGTAGTGATAATGATGCTGCAGGTTGGTGATGATAAAGACACTGGAGGTTGGAGTTTGAGTCAGGATTTTCTCAAATCTCAGTCACTGCTGCTCCTCTCAACTCTCATCAGAGAAGCTTCTTATAGCAGATGATGATTAATACAGAGACCTACAGCTGTTCAACCTGCAGAGAATAAAAGACTGCAGAGTGCTCAGCTATAAATAGAACACCTATATCACATCCACTCCTTCTAGAGCTCAGGGATCATGGCTGAAGAGGGGACAGAAAGACTGTAAGAGCCAGAAATAGTGGATTAATACAAGGAGACTGTTTTCTGGACACA
>NW_008473279.1:0-1201 GCF_000622305.1 Nannospalax galili | reverse complement strand
AACTTGGCAGGGGTGGGTTGGGGTGGGGGTGTTTTTTAAATGTGTGGGAAACGCTGGGACCGTCTCTGTCTCACTTATCCCTCAGAACTCAGCCTGTCACATCTATTGCAATTGGTAAGTCTTTATGACTTTGGTCATTTAGATTTCTCTGGCTTTGTTCTTTCTTCCTTTTCTTTTTTGTGTTGAAGATGTATACATGCTAACTATACATTCTACCACAAAGCTACATTCCCAGCCCTTCTGGTTCTCTTTTAAATGAAAACAAGAACCATTGTCCTTCATTAGGAGTTGAGGATTCAAAGTTGCATGCTAGATCCGCACCTTAAGTTTCATGCGGATGGCACTAGTCAAAATAATAGTAGCTGTGTTATATTTGCAGGCAAATGAGGCTCGTTATGCCACCTAGTTTTCCTAACTTTCAGTGACAGGGTGCCATCTGCTGGATGGGGCCATATAGTTCCCTTTTGAAAAACCGAGTTCCATTTGACTTCATTGCTGTATAGAAATCACTAGTCATGGTGCTAAACAAACACACCCTCCAGGGGAGGGCATTCCCTGGCTTCCAGCAGCCTATAGCTGCCCATTCGTGGTGCCCATTACCACCTACACAGGGTGTGTTTTGCATATCACCCCACCCACATACACACAAAAGGATATTCTGGGCTCCCTGCTTGACAGATGAGGAAGCCATACCCCTAGCAGGAGCCAGCTTCAGGGCATTCCCCTCCACTATGTTCTGCCTTAGTGTTAGAAGGCAGCACTGTTGGGCTCACCCTCCTTCAGCCCTCTGCCGCATGCCTATTGCATGGTAGGCCCTCGTGAGCACCTGTGCCTTGGAATTTGAGAAACATGGACTCTGGCCCTCCCAGTGATCTTCATTGTCCAACTAGCCTGTCTCAACCTCTCAGCCTGGCAAAAGAATTCCAGTCTGGCATGAATTACCAAACTGCTCCGCCCATGATAATTAGCAAAGAGGTGGATTTTATAGTGTTTATTTCCTGAAAGCTGTTTTACTTCTCCCTTGGGAGGCAGCGTTTTATAGTAGGAAATCCCTGCCTTCTGGAACCAGATAGGCCCAGTGCCAATGTTCATTGTTTTAGACTGGTTACCTAATTTCTCTAAGCTTCAAATTTCTCTGTAACATGAGATAAATTTATCTATTTCAAAGACTTATTGCAAGGATTAAATAATACACTATGTA
>NW_008473278.1:0-1201 GCF_000622305.1 Nannospalax galili | reverse complement strand
TACCGTGTTATACACATACTACTTATTGATTTCTCACAAAAATGTTTGTTGACTTTCTGATGTTTACTCAAAACTAAAAAGATTCTAGGGAACCTGTGACCAACACTAGCCCAGTATTTACTGGCCTGGACAGTGGGTATGCTCCTTGGAGTCTAAGAGCCTCTGTTGGCTCATCTTGATACCCCTGTCACGAGTGTAATGATCCTGCTGGTGCCCTGTGTGCCAGGAATGATGCAGAACTGAGCAGAGTTCACGACCCAGCACCTTTCCGGACTTCTGGGCTGAACTCGAACAGGTTAAATTGAATGAAAAGCTCTCATTTTCTGAAGCTTTAATGTAGTTAATTGTAGGTAAGCTTGCTACTGCTCCTAGTAAGGATTCAAACTACAGCCAAACCCGGCAGTCCTTGGAGCATCCCCAGAGAGAACGAAGCCTTCAGGTGTTCATGTGTGTTACGTCAAATGGCACCGTCCTCACGTGTAGTCTGCACACTTCCTCTTTCTGATTTTAGATCTTATCTGTGTGTAGTACCTAATACTGTATACATGGTATGGAGACACTTGTTATGCCTTGTTTACGGAATAATGGCAAAAACACAGCTGCACATCTGTTCATGTTTAGCACAAATAATTTCCTCCTACATTTCATTTTTTAAATATTTTGGACTTACTTCTTTTTATTTTATGTGTGTGAGTGTTCTGACTGCTTGTATGTAAGTGCCTGGCATGCAATGCCCATGTAGGCCAGAAGAGGGTGTCAGGTTCCCTGGACCTAGGACTAAGGATTGGTATAGTCACCAAGTGAGTGCTGAGAACTCAACCCAGGAGTCAGTTCTCTGAACCACTGAGCCATCTCTCTAGTCCCCTCCCATATTTCTCTCTGTGGTAGGTTGAATTCCAGAATGTGGAGCTTGCGGGTTGGAGGGCCATGTCAATATAACAGCCTACAAGCACAACCTGCTTACCCAAGCCCAGGCTGGCCTCGTCTTCACTGACTTCAGACAGAGTAAGTCTGTCTTGCGTTTGTCTAATAAGCCAAACACTTTCTTAGTTGGCCTTTTGCCTCTTGAATTATTCATGTCAATATTAGTTGTTTCTTTAGAAAGATCTTCCTGACCTCCTCGGGCAGGTGTTTTCTGCTACTACCTCGGCGTTACCTGGTTTGTTCCTCTGACCTTCCTCCTCATTGTAGACACAGTACT
>NW_008473277.1:0-1201 GCF_000622305.1 Nannospalax galili | reverse complement strand
CACACACACACACACACACACACATACACACACACACAAATCACCTTGAGACAAATGAGAATTCTCTCTTGGGAAACTCAAACTGTATTAAAATGATAAGTAGCACGTCTTTATTCTTCCTTCATTAACTTTGGCAGACAAGTGTGATGTACACACAGCGGAAGAATCAAGGTTCTGCATGCTCCTGGTCATAATAATCATCTTTGCTTCCTCTAGTCCACAAAGTTTGTTCATTTTCACAAAGACATTATAAGCTGTGATGGAGAATGCAGTACCCAGAGGAGGTTTCCAATTATCCACACAGGTAGCCTAGCCCATCTGGGACCCCCAACAGGTACAGGTCAGGATTTAAAGATTCAAAATAATTATTGCAGGAGAAGCGCTTGAATGAGCAATTACTCTTCAGTATTCCATTCATCTACTGCAGCAAAGCGGAGAGAAAGCAGCAGCAGATTTGGGCTTAAAAGGTAGAATTAATACAGTAAGTAAAGAAACAAATCTTCAGTTGTTTGGGCTAGGTAGTATAGTTTCTGATAGGATCTGTTGCAAGGTAAATCTCTATCACCATACCTCATGGGTACCTATGACAAAATAGCCATATACCACCCTATATAAAGAGTTTTTCTTTACATCTGAGCCTTGCTGGATAGTCAATAAGCCAAAAGAAATCCAGCTCATATGTACACTGTAGGTGGCTTTTAAGTGCAGAAATCGGAACAAATACATAGACCCTGGCCTAGATTTTAGTGGCATTCAGTGATGAATGACAATTTACTTTTTTGAGAGATGAAGTCATGCAAGAAATAAAAACATACTTTCCTAGAGATTTCTTTTACAGACATCAGACATCAAAAAATTAAACCTAAAATATGGCCTGTATCTGCTCTGAAGTCATCACAGCTCCACTGGGGAGGCAATCCTCACACTAAGGCCACTCAAGAACTAGGACTTTAGGATCAAACAGCCTAGGTGTCAAAACCACACTATCTTATTTAGATGAGCAGTGCTAGGCAAAAACTGCCATCTATCAAGCTTCTGGCATAAGCATATAGGTGATGAATCTCACAAACCTGCTGCATGCGGTTTTACAGTTCTAAAACAGCCATTCTCCTCATCGAGTTTGGCATATCACCTGTGCCATACACCGTCCAAGTTTTTGAATATGAGGCACAATTTTTTGAAATATCTTCAGAGAAGGAAA
>NW_008473276.1:0-1201 GCF_000622305.1 Nannospalax galili | reverse complement strand
AAGCTATTAAACTCTTTAAGTTCAGGAAAGATGCCTTTGCCAGTCCTTTAAATCTGCAGTCGCTTGCTTGGCATCTTTTACGGTTCAGATAATCAATAGCCCTGTTATAAATGATGCTCATTAACCAATTTAGTACAGACTGCCGTAAACACAGCCATCTTCAGGAGAGCCAGTTCAAATATAGTCACTCTAGCATCCAATTTTGAGTCAGCTACTATTTATCTGGGTTGTAGTATGAGGCCACAGTTTAACTTTGCATACACGATGCCGAGAGCCGTTCCTGACTCAATTCAACCCCATCAGCTACCATTCTGAAGAGTCTAAACCACTAACACTTCCTTTCTATGTCTAACATGCCCTGGTACCAGGATGGAACACATACACTGTACCATGTGTCGTCATATGTATTTGGGCGTGAATATATACCTACATGTTAACACCGTCTTCCTCTGCATATATGCATGTGTATACACACATTTACATTTACAAGGCGTAAATGTAAATTAAAATTATTCACTGAAATGCTGCTAAACCTTTGTATTGTGAAATCCGCTTTAAGTAATGGTGAACATGCATCATCACAGAGGACATGCCAGAACATGACAAAAATCATGCCCTTTTAGCCATAACAACAATTTAATCATCCCAGTTTATTCCATAGGACGACGACCTTGAGACATAGATTGGGGGTCGTAGGTCCGAAAGATATGCACAAAGTACTTGTCACGAGCAGCGTCCTGGAGAAGGGAGGTTCTACCAAGACAGTAGCGTTAGATTTAAGCACTGACACAACGTGGGCACAGCTGTACAGATTTATAGAGTGCAGAACATGGTCTCTGAAGCCGTAGTGACATGATGTCATAGCTACTTCCTAAATGTTTACACTCACTGCTAGACTATGACACATCCAGGGCCAAGAACAGCAATAATGCATACTTGAACTTGGGAAAGACGGGGTCCTGGACACATGGTTTTAAATTAAAGGGACAGTAAAAGATATAAAAGGCACTTAGAAGGCAGAAGTGTCAAGGTTAAATTCAGGATACTGTGAGCTCATCGTTCTCGGTATTAAGAGGGACGTTAATGTTTACCCCTGGCTCTATGCATATCCCTACCCTAACATCCCCAAAGTCTTACAGGCTATGCCTTCATAGATTTCACCAATAGGAATAACCCCATTATGTACAGAGAGGGGAAAAAA
>NW_008473275.1:0-1201 GCF_000622305.1 Nannospalax galili | reverse complement strand
GCAACTGGGTCTCCTGGCAAAAATTACTCAAGATTTGTTTTAATGTTGATTCATGCGCTCAACTTTCCCTGAACTTTGTGGCCATGTCTATGTTCCATTTAATCTGTAGGGCCTTTTCCAGTCCTTGCATGATCTCAGCTACAAGGTCAGGTCCATTGTCCAACCTGATTGAGGTGGATATCCCATGCTGGGGTAAAAATCTCAATCAACAAAACTCATTACTTTCATAGCATTTTCATTCCTTGTGAATATGCCTCTACCATCCTGACTTAGTACACACAATGACTAGCAGGTACTTATATCCCTTGATGTGGGCAGCAGGGGAGTGTGGGGGGAAGTTCAGAAAAGTCTATCTCTGAATCTTCAAATGGGCTTCGTCCTGTCCTCTATATTCCTAGTGGCTAGGAGGGCCCTTGTTTGATATTGTTTTGGGCACAAGTTTGGCATCTCTTGGTTATGTTTCTACAGAGTGTGGGGAGTCTAGCCCTATAGTAAAGCCAGTTTATCAGAGTCTCTAAGGCTGTCTTTCCCATATGGGTATCTTCATGGAATGGGCCAGAGGCTAGGTTGGGTGTTCTGGAACAAAGAGACACCCATCCGGGAGGAGTCACCATCCATCTGAGTCTTTATATCCTTTTCCTTGTTTTACCTAGGCTTCCTCTTCTTGAGTATAGTGTGGGTATTTGGGAAAGTTTGAAAGCACAGGGCTTTGCCAGGAGGAGCCTGGGGCCACTGTCAAGGCTGCTTGTTTCACACCTGTGTGCCCTCCAGTTTCCTTTGGTGATGGGGTCGTCTCCTTTTTGATGACCTTTGCAATGGATGATAGCAACAGCTGCTCAGTCCCAAACTGCTTCTAGGAGGCACCGGATTTCAGTTTGATTTTCAAATTGCTTTTCCTCCTGCATTGAAAAATCTGCTCTTCTTATAGATGGCTCCATAGGCATTGAGGGTGGCAAAGGAATAACTTTGAGTCTGTGTAGAGATTTACCTTCTGTCCTGTATTACTTACTTTTCTGTTGCTCTGATAGAAACATTGACCAAAGCAACATAAATTGGGGACATTCTCATTCAAACCTCCACTTTCCAACCCCTGGCCCCATAGGTTTATTTGGATATTTTGTCCCCAGTTGCTGGTGCTGTTTTGGGAGGTCTTAGAAAGTGTGGCTATCCCGGAGGAAGCACATCACTGGGGGCAGGCTTA
>NW_008473274.1:0-1201 GCF_000622305.1 Nannospalax galili | reverse complement strand
ATAAAATACAAGGGTCTTTTTTTTTTCAAAAAAAGTATGATGCAATTACCTATGAAATAAGTTTCCCAGTAATAAATATCTCACGAAGGTTTCTTAACAAGATTAAGTATGCAATACAGACTTAGCATAAAGCATGAAATTAACCACAAAATAAAAGCTAAAATGGGCTTCAATTATTCAGCAGAAGACCAATGGAGAAGCTGACCGCTGCAAGACAGAGCTCCGCAGTCTCCTAGTGCCCTTCTTGCAGTAATTCTTCATGGTTAAGCTATGATTAAGATCCCAGGTTCCCGGGACAAAGACAGAGGCACGCACCTGCTTACTTACAGCCTGGAGCCTCCCTTCAGGTTGACCCGAAGGACCACTCTGTAGAACAAAGCTGGTAAGGAAACACAGCTGGGCTCCTGCTCCCTGGCACCTCCCTGAGGCTTCACAATGAATTTCATTTTTCTAGGATATCATTTTAAGGGTTCTAGACATGTGAATGAAACAATAAAAGCACATACATACGTGTTCACATGTGTACATGCATGTGTGTATGCATGTTTGGAACGTGGTGTGTTATTGCAGGGTCTAGAAAGTGATACAAAGACTGAGTTTGACAGAGGGTGACCGACTGTGAAGGGAGGGTCAAAAGAAATGCAAGTGGACGTCACATGGAGTATTCACGCGACTGCCAATGTTGGCTCTGGGAAGGATTGAACACGGTGGGCTGTCGTGGAAACAGGAAACTGACAATAATGGGGTGAAGGAGCAGCCCCTCCCCCAGGAAGAATGAAGGAGGACAACTGACACCTCAGGCAAGCGAACAAACGCTCAAGGTGGGTCTTCAAAGAGAGAGAGTTGGGGGATCAGAGGAATTGGAAGATCTGGGGCCACAAAGGTGTGACAGTCATGAGCGGGGCATGCACTGCTGCTGATGGAGGTACTGGCCAGGCTACGGCAAGGTCAAGGTGTTTATAGAGCGTGTGTCATGGGCCAGGCAGCTTGCTAAGGACCAGGAGCATCAGCTGTTCCTCTCTCCTAAATATTCTCTGTAGAAATGGCCGGATCCTAGCTGCTTTTCAGAGAAACCTAGAAATAAGGAGCTGGAGAGATGGTTCAGTGGTCAAGGGCACTGGCTGCTCTTGCAGAGGACTGGGGTTCAAGCCCCCTTTCCTAGCACTTACATGTGGCTAATAACCATCCATAACTCCATTTC
>NW_008473273.1:0-1201 GCF_000622305.1 Nannospalax galili | reverse complement strand
AAAGATTTTTAAGAAATCCTAAAGAAAGACATAAAAGTCAATGTACTGGGAGACAGCAAACCGAGACAACCTCCCCATGGGCATGCTTTGCCGACAGGGAAAGCTCCCCTAGGCGGTTCAAGTGTTAGGGAGCTCAAAGGTTAACAGGGCATTGTGAATGGCCTTCCCCCATGGCCTACTTTCCACCCTACCTTCTTCTTCCATGGGAGGTCGCTCCTGTTCTGCACACCTGGTACAGCTTTCATCATGCAACGCTGCAGAGCCTGACCTTGTCTTCTGAGTTCTCACTTGGAGACAAAGAAATTTCTCAGTCAAGCATTAATTGAGAAACACTGCCGCAGTACAAGAGCTGTGGAGAGAGAAATGAGCGAACACGTGTCCCTCCTTTCCCTTTCTACCTCTTCTCTCAGACACTGCCCGTGTGTGTCCACACGTGTCCACGCTGCCTGCGCGCACTCAGGCTTTCCTGCTGGCCGGAGCCGGCTGTCCTGTTTCCAGCTGCTTCCCGACCTCCACTGAGAACCTGCCTGAGCGCTTCCCAGCAGACTTCCTCTCTTCCTCTTCTCCTTCTCCCTCCGCATTGCAGCTGCAAAGATTACAACTCGAAACTTGTTGGTTTCCTGTCAAACTCTAATAAAATCCTTCATGAGCTTCCTTCTGTATCTTTTTAAAAATTATTTTATCAGTGAGTCTATGACCCTAAAAAGTGAGCCGCGTTTCCCTGACATCATTGGCTCCTCTCCCTCTCGTCCTAGTCTTTCTCCCACCACGAAGTGATTGCTATACATTGCTGGAAATTATTACCAAGATTATATAAAGTGCTTCTACTTTTGCAAAGTTCCTCATCTTTAAAGCTTTTATGTATTTTTAAAATGTTGTTTCCTAGTGTATTGTGCGCATGTACGGAAGTGTACCCTGTACCCGTGTTGTGCAGCGCCCACGGAGGTCAGAAGAGGACATGGACCTGGAGTTAAGGATGGTTGTTAGAGGCCATATGGATGCTTGGAAACAGGGTCCTCTGCAAGAGCAGCCAGTGCCCTTAACCGCTGAGCTTCTCTCCAGCCCCAAAGTTCCTAATTTTTCCTTCTTTAAGGACAACTAGTGGGTTAGTTTTATTACATGGAAAAACTAGGAAATCATGGACGACTGTAGACACCATACACTGGGCATGTGATTCAGAGAAGCACATGTTTTCGACCCA
>NW_008473272.1:0-1201 GCF_000622305.1 Nannospalax galili | reverse complement strand
TGTAATATGAACGAGTGTTTGATGGTATTAGTATTTTAGTAAATTGTTATGTGCTGTTTGAACTCACTGGGTAGCTGACTATGAAAACAGAGTTGTCCCCAAATTTCAGACACGAAGATGCCCCAAGTGTCCTCAGAAACTTCTTATCTCCAGACGGGCTGCCCCTACTACGTCCCTGAGAGGCAGGAAATAGAACAACATACAGTAAGCTTCAAAATTCAAGAAGAGCTAGAAAGTAAATAATTTTTAACAGATGTGAATATTGTTTACCTCATGACATAAAAGTGCCTTCAGTGGGAAACACAAGCCAAACGTTCTTCCACGGAAAGCTGAGCCACGGTGAGCAGGCCCAACTGGGATCTGCAGCTGGCTGCCTCAACTTCTCCATTAGGTTTCTGCTGGCTAGGATGAGCATGCAATTTGATCATCTTTTGGTATGCATCTCTATCTAAGCATTATTTCCTGCTTACTGTTTTATTTCGGCTTGCTATATACTCAATAACCACATTCAAAGCTCAAAGTACAGCTGTCATACAATACTGGAACAGTACAGACCAGCCACCATTCACATATCGTTATTTTGGCACTATGGCTGTCTTTCCCAGGCTCACGTGCTGAATGTTTGATATCCAAATGTCACCACTATTGTGTGAAGTGCTGTGAACCTTAGCAGATCGATCCTAAGTGGAGAAAGTAGGGAACTGGGGGCATGCCTTTAATATTTAGTCCAGAATCCCTTCTTCATTGCTCTCTAGGTTTCCTGTCCATCATGATTTGAGCTGCTCTGTTCCACCATCCCCTCCCTGCCATGAGGGACTGAAAATTCCAACTCAGAATTAAAATAACTAAGTCCTCCGTTTAAGTTCGTTTTCACTGGCATTCTGGTACTAACGATGGAAAGCTCATGAAAATGCATTGTAAGAGCCGTTTCTCAAGTTACAGAGAGATGTTTTGAAGTACGCCACAGGATTTCTATGCAGATACTGCACCCATGATATGTCAGGGACTTGAGTACTCTTAGACCATTTGGAGATTCCTAAATCCAATCTTCCTTGGATTCAAAGAAATCACTTCCTGTTTATATACTAATGAAGGTTTATACTTATATACACCCATGTAACTATAAGCTAAATCTGAGCTCATATTGATGTGAATCTTTGTATCCATTCATCTGCATCCATAATGCATACTGATTTTTTTT
>NW_008473271.1:0-1201 GCF_000622305.1 Nannospalax galili | reverse complement strand
GAGCATTGTGATGTCACATGAAATATTGTCATAGCACATTTGAGCATTGTGGTGTCACATTGGAACATTTTGATGACACTTTGGGGCATTGTGATGGCATGCTGAGCCTTGTGATGACATATTGGGGCATTGTGAGAGGAAACTGAGCACTGTGATGGCACATTGAGCATGGTGATGACACATTGTGGCAATATCAGGGCACATTGAGCTTTGCAGTGGCAAATAGAGAACTGTCATGACACAAAGGGGCATTGTAATGGCACAATGAGAATCGAAAAGTCTCACTGGAGCATTGTGATGACACATTGCAGCACTGTGAGGATTGTGATGTCAAAATGGAGCATTTTGAATACATATTGGAGCACTGTGATGGCACATTGCAGCATCGTGATGGCAAATTGGGGTATTTTGAGTGCACACTGAGCAATGTGATGGCACATTGAACATTGTTATGACACATTGGAGCATTTTGATGTCTCACTGAGCTTTGTGACGTCACATTGGAGCATTGTAATGATGTATTGGATCATTGTGGTCAACATTATGGCATTGTGGTGGTATACTAAATGTTGTTATGACACATTGAAGCATTGCGATGACACCTGAGCACAGGGATGTCACTTTGGAGCATTGTGATGACCTACTGGAGAACTGTGATATCGCACTGGATCATACTCTTAACACACTGGAGCATTGTGATGTCACATGGGACTATTATGCTGACACATTGGTTCATTGTTATGGCACACTGAGCATTGTGGTGACACATGAAACATTTTAATAGCACATTGGAGAAGTTTGGTGACACATGGGGCATTGTATTGTCACACTGAGCATTGTGATGACACATGGGGCATTATGAATGGACACTGAGCAAGGTAATAGCACATTGTGGATGATGCTAACACACTGAAGCATTGTGATGACACACTGAACATGGTGATGGCACAGTGGAGAATTGTGAAAAAATATTTGTGAATCGTCTTGTACAGTGGGGTGTTCTGAAGTCATATTGGAGCATTGTGATGGAACATTGGGGCATGGTGATGGCATAATGGGAATTTGAGGGCACATTGAAACATTATGGTTACATATTAAAGCATTGTGATGGCATATTGAACATTTTTGTGGTACATTGGGGCACTGTGATGCACATAGGGGCATTGTGATGACACATTGGTGCACTGTTATGGCACACTGA
>NW_008473270.1:0-1201 GCF_000622305.1 Nannospalax galili | reverse complement strand
AATGTGCCATCACAATGCTCCAGTGTGCCATCACAAGATTCAGTGTGCCGTAACAATGCACTAATGTGTAATTACAATGCCCAAAGTGTCATAATAATGTTCAATTTAACATCACAATGCTCCAATATGTCTTCAAAATGCTCCATTGTGATATCACAATACCCACTGTGCCATAACAATGCACCAATGTATCATTAATATGTACATTTGACATCACAATGCTGAATGTCCCCTCACAATGCCCCAATGTATCATGTGAATACTCACTATGCATCACATGCCCTAATGTGTCATCACAATGGTCCCCTGCAACGACATCAAAACGGTACAGTGTGACATCATAGTGCTCAGTGTGCAATCACAATGCCCCCAAAAGTCATCACAATGGTAGTGTGCCTTCAGACTGCTGCAACGTGTCATCAAATTCTCCAATGTTCCATTACAATGCTCAGTGTGGCATAAAAATGCACTAATGTGTCATCACAATACCCTATGTTCCATCACAATGCCCCAATGTGTCTTCTCAATGCTCACTATGCCATCTAAATGCCCAAATGTGTCATCATAATACACTATGTGCCATCACACTGTTCCAATGCATCATCACAATGCTGAGTTTGCCATAACAATGAACTAATGTGTCATCACAACGCCCCATGTGCCATCACAATGCCCAATGTGTCATAGAAATGTACACTGTGCCATCACAATGCTCCATAATGCTTCAATGTGCCCTCAAAATATCACAATGAGCCATCTCAATGCCCTAAAGTGTCATCACAATGCTCCATGTGCCATCACAAAGCTCCAGTGTGCCATCACATTGCTCCAATGTATCATCACCATACTCAATGTGTCATGACAGTGCTCAGTGTCCCCTCACCTTGCCCCATTGTGTCACCACAATGTTCAGTATGCCATCACAATGCCTCAATGTGTCATAACAATGATCAATGTGCCATCACAATGCTGCAATATGTCTTCAAAATGCTCCGATGTGATATCACAATGCTCAGTGTCCCATAACAATGAACCAATGTGCTATTGCAATGCTCATTTTCAATCACAATGCTGCATGTCCCCTCCCAATGTGTCATCTAAATGCTCACTATGTGATCACATGCCCTAATGTGTCATTACAATACTCCAATGTGACATCACAGTGCTCCAATGTGTCATCACAATGCTCAATGTGCCATCA
>NW_008473269.1:0-1199 GCF_000622305.1 Nannospalax galili | reverse complement strand
AAGACAAAAACATCATGGAGTAAAGGAGGCTGGGCAAAGACTCCCTGGTCTAGACCAGGTATCAGTGTAGCCTGGCCAGACGACAGCAAGCATATATCTTCTGAGAAAGAAATAAGCATGTTCTGAAGAGTAACTGATACCCCGACTGGTTTATTAAATAGGATCTCATGAAGATTTGAGGATGGAATCTGACTGTGTAGAACTCTGGAAGAAAATGATGTGCCTAGATCTGGAATGTGGTAACAGGGACCTGAGGAACAAAGGTTTGTGCTTTCTGGGAGTACTGAGTCATCTCACTGGATGACAGCACATCTGTTACCCATGGAAATGAACATCTCCTGAAGGAAAAAGTGGAAGCCATTATGAAGATTCACCACATAAGTTCTAGAGGAGTGACTACAATTGATATATATAGAGTGCTAAGTTCGTCTTACAGGCATTGTCCAGTTTTAGTCTATCAACCTCTTCATGATGATTTGGTAATATTTTCTTTAATTTTAATCATAAAGAAATGAATAACCAAAGAGGGTCAGTGGTTTGCCTAAAGTTAGAGTTAATTAGTGAGTGGGATTTGCACACAGATTTTTTTTTTTATCTGCTGTTCCTTTAGTCCTGTGCTGCTTCTCCAGCCCCTGACCACAGGGGACAGGGGATACCTATCTTTAAAGATGAAAGCACAAGTCATTACTTGCCTTTTCTTGGTTTTCTTTTAAAATTGGGATTTATTTTCTAGGCATCTTTCAGGTAACTTATTTTCTCAGCAAAGATACATGTTGACATGGCCTTAAGTTATTTTATATCTGAGAACAACTTCCCGTTGTCACATATACAAAGATAACTGGGACAGGTGTGATGATGTGAGATCATAACTCTCTTCTCTAGAAACCTACGAGCTGTCGTAGGTTCATTCTGACACTTGATGTGCTGGAGAGGCCTGTGCCTGACACAGACTGTGCTGTCATTGAAAGCCTGTTTTTATTTATTTAGATGGATTTTCTTAACTGTCAGCTTCTTTACCCCAGTACACTGTTAATTTTGTATGTTTTTGTCTTCGTGACTTATTATCCCATGAGTCTATTAGGGAAGCAGGAGATCATCTTTTCTGTGACTTTTTAGTATAATGTTTTAGGAGGATTTAAAAATTCTATTTCTCGACCATTGTTGGCTTCTCTTGGAAGCATGGAGGAAATGATTCCTCC
>NW_008473268.1:0-1201 GCF_000622305.1 Nannospalax galili | reverse complement strand
GACTGTGGATTCTAGGTTACCCTGCAGACATCTTCCTTCTTCAAAAATACACGGGCTCTCTTTAGATCCTTTCAATTCTAGCATGTAACTTTTAAGACCCAAGGTAATTTTATTGTTTGAATAATATGAACTGGCAAGGACATGAAACCAACAGCACCACCCGATGATCAGTCTAGTATTGGTTTCTGACAGTCTTAAAAAGGAAAATAGAGCAAAGCAGGTTTCTTTTGCCTAACCTTTAGTGTGTAGCTTAATCATCCTAAATTTCCCCATTGTTTATTTGTCATGAATCATCTGCAGATCTATGAAATATGATCACTTGTTTTTCCATTTCAGTAAATGTATGCAGCAACTTCAGTGATAGTCCTTTTTCTGCTGTCCATGGTTGGAAGACAGTGTTGCTTCCAATGATGGCAGCTCTGCTTCGCAAAGCACAGTTCCACTCTCGCAGATCAAACTCAAATTGGATGTGAATGATGGTAGATAGATGTTCAAATGACAGATGCAGTGCAGGAAGACAAATGACCCCAGATTGCAGCCACAGTAATGTTTAAAATCAACCGAACGTCTACTTCAGAGAGAAACCACCCCTCTAAACGGTGGGAGCACAGTTGAAGGCCGAGACAAACCTATCTCCAATGTAGATGGACCATTTTGTTACAAGATGATTTGATGAAAGTAAGGCTACTTGGGAGAAGATAAATGACAGAAAAGAGAAATACGCATTACTGAAAAAGACATCTGTCCCTTAGGTCTAAGTCTTCTTGGCATTTAAAACTTTCATTTATTTGATGGGGTTTGGCTAAATAACAGCTGAGTTATGGGAAGATGTTCCGTGTTCATTTATTCTGAATCGTTGTGGAAAGTTCTTGATACTTTTAGTCTAATTTAATTTTCAGTATGCCCTGTTGACCCTTGCAATGCACTGTTTGAGGCTGTAAATTATACCATTATCCTAATTATGAACTCATCTTGTCTAATCTTGAGGAGTTTGCCTCAGTTGCTGTGCATATATGTCAAGAGCTTAAACAATGCCCACCGCTGCAGGCAGCATGGCTCCTGGTTATCAGGATGCTGCAGCTTCTGTTCCAAAGTCAATCTCATTGACTCAGAGTAATTAAAAGTTTTGCAAAAGTTTTGCTTTTAAAAGAGAATGCTCCAGCTTAAGACCAAGCTTTTTTGGTTTTTTTCCTTACCTACC
>NW_008473267.1:0-1201 GCF_000622305.1 Nannospalax galili | reverse complement strand
ATCTTAGACAGACTATCCTTTTTAATGAGCTTAGCAATCCGGAAAATCCAGTCTGCTTCTAAACTCTGATTATATATTCCACTTAGCAAAAATGTAAATGGGAGTTGATGGGGGACGGGACACTGCATCTGCATTGTCCCGGCTATCTACCTTGTGTGCCAGCCCCTGCCCAGTTTCTGATAGTGTGGTACTCTTGTTTTGGTTTAGTTTGGTTTGTTCTCTATGGCAGGACAAAGAAACATGATGGGGCAGGGAAAGGAGAGCATTAAGATCAGTGTGTGCACATGCAATGTGGAGGCCAGAGGTCAATGTCAGCAGTCTCCTTTGATCACTCTCCACATTAGCTTTTGAGACAGACTCTCATTGAACCTGGAGCTCACAGATTCAGCTAGGTTGACTGCAAATGAGATCCTGGGATCCTGCTATCCTTTCTGCCAACCAGTCAAATCCTGGAGTTACAGGTAAGCATTTCCACACCTTGCTTTTTACGTGAGCCCAAACTCAGGTCCCCAGGCATGCACAGCAGACACTTCACAAACTGAGCCCTACATTTGCTTTTTCAAAAACACTTTAAAATCAACTTTTCACAAAGGACCTATTACTATCTGGAATATATATACAGAACTTTCAAAACCCATCAATAAAAGGCCATCAGAACAATTTACCCAGCAGATACACCAATGGCACACACGTGACAAAACTCTCAGTGTGTCTTCACTTGGTTGTTCCATGGTTTCTTTATTGGTGCTTTTCAGTTTTCAGCATTGAGATTCTGTTTTGAGAAACAATTAGAGCCGCCTTTAACTTTGGATTTCCAGTCGTTCTTCAGTAGAACATGAAAATTTCTTTAGGATTACAAATATTGACCTTGTACCTTGTAGATTTGCTAACTTCACATGGTACATTGCATAGTACATTAGAACCATGGTGAAGATTCTTTTGCTTTCCTACATAGGTTAACACATGAACTGTGAAAAGAATCCCAGGCCACTCTTTTCAGGCTCAGGAACAGTTATGAGTGATCTTCATTGAGGTTTTCCTACGTGAGCTTAATGGGTCATCTTTGTGATGCAATTTTGTGTCTCTCATCAAATTCAGGAAGTTTTCAGACAGTATTTCCAGATATTTGCTCTTCATAAGTCACATTCCCTTATGCTCCTGGGACCCTAATAACAGGAATAGTAAATTATGCGATGCTAAC
>NW_008473266.1:0-1201 GCF_000622305.1 Nannospalax galili | reverse complement strand
TCTTCCTCTATCACCCTCCAACTTATTTTTGGTTTTATTTTATTACTATGCTGTATGTGTGAATGGCTGCAGAGGCCAAAAGAAGGTATTAAAGCCCACAAAACTGGAGTTAGGCAGTTCTGAACTATCCAATGTGGGTTCTGGGAACCAAACTCTAGTCCTCTGGAAGACCAGGAAGCTCTCTTAACCTCTGAACCATCTCTCTAGCCCCTTCCATAGGGTTCTTGAACTTTGGTTTTGATTACCAAACAGTCTTTCCAACATTCCAACCACCCTTACATTCCAAAATCTATGGTCAGGCCAGGCATGGTGGTACATGCCTTTAATCTCGGCACTTGAGAAGCAGTGAGTTTGAGGCCAACCTGATCTAGATAGTGGGTTCCAGGCCAGCCAGAACTACACTGTAAGACCCTTTCTCAAAAAATTTTAAAAAACAAATACACAAAAAATCTAAAATCTATGGTCATTGTATCAATCCATCTGATTTTGGACCAACTCCCTCCAATATCCATTCCTTGGGACTTTGCTGACCAAGATTTAAAGTGGTATGATTACTTTGGTATCCAAGTACTTTCTTTCCTGACTTACTTTAAATGGCTCCTGTCCTATTCTGGAAGACCTGGCTGTTGACCTAATGATGGCATCTCATAGTCCTTGCATTTCTCAGGCCCTTCTACTTTTCTACGTTATGTAATGGTGACTAGGTTCTAGTTCACTCTGGCCATATCTGCAATGATTCTGCTTAGGGGTTCCTGGCTGTCATTGCTGCCAGGTCTAATGTCTCTTGTCTGTAGTCACTGTGGCCTAGCTCTGCTGAAAAAGTCTTCCTTATGAGTTTTATTTAGTTCTTTGAAAACATTAGGAAAGAACTTAGTTGGAACAGAACCAGCATCCCTGGTAAAATACTCACAAAATTTGCTGTAATGTTGTGAACTACAATAATACTAGGACTTGTTCTTCTTACCTGCCTAGCTGGCTGTCATTCACAGGTCTTGTGATCTGTCACCAGAGGTTATTTCTGTGTCATCTGACAGCAATTCGTCTTCCTTTCCTGAGTAAATTTTTCTTTTGTTTTTTTGAGACAGGATAGCCCCAACTGTAGCCCCAGGTGGCTACAACTCGCTATGTAGACCAGGTTGGCCTCAATCTTACAGAGATCTGCCTGCCTCTGCCTTCTGAGTGCTGGGATTAAAGGTGTGCA
>NW_008473265.1:0-1200 GCF_000622305.1 Nannospalax galili | reverse complement strand
TCACTATGTAGACCAGGCTGGCCTCGATCTCTCAGAGATCCACCTGCCTCTACCTCCCAATTAAAGGTACACACCACCATGCCCAGCTAACCTATCAGATGTTTAAGACCACAAGGAAGTAAGGGGTATGCATGTGTCTAGATAGGGGATGAAGCACTTTCCAGAGGAAAAAAACAAGCATTAAAGTTAGCAGGTAGGAATAGCAAAGAGCTGTCAAGGTCTATTGTTGTTAGAATGTTCATAACAGGGTCTCCCAGGCAACCTCAAACTCATGTAGCTGAGGATGACCTAGAACCTGATCCTCCCTCTAGCTCTCAAGTGCTGATATTACAGGCATGTACCACCACACTTCATTTATGCAGTGTTATACATTAAACCCAGGGCTTCCTGTATACTAAGCAAGCACTCTACCAACTGCTCCGCATCCCCAGCCTCAAGCACCCAGGTTGAATATTGATTAGAGGTGCAACTTGCCTGATGCTCAGGGAAAATTCTGCAGTGTCTGGGCAGTCGGAGCTCTGACTTCTAATGATTAGCCAAAGCCTACTTGAAAGCTCACAAACTTCCAGAATCCTATCCCTATAGCTACACTAGATAGAAGCCAGATTCTAGAACTCCCATTCTCAGTCTCAATACCCAACCTTGACAGACCAACCCACAATAATCCTGACTCTTATTCAAGCATTCAAGTGAGTGTACAACCCAGCTCACTGATTTGTCCAGGGCCTAAGACAGGGTAGGCACACAGAACACAGTGCCGATTCTCAGTGTGCAGCCCAGAAACTTTGAGGCTTTCAACCTCAAAACTTTCAACCACAGACACAGGATTTGGAGCAATGAAGCTGGAACTGACCTGGAAACCACCTCCCCTGAAAGATAACCCTCATAACTTTGGAGAACACTATGCAAGCTGGTAAACAACATCAATCGACGGTCCAATCCCAGTTTCAAGCCCTAAAAACCACATCGATGACCACCACAGCAAATGACATTGGTGCAGTAGTGGCACTTTTATCTTGGGCATAAAAAACAGCTCCCTAATTGGACTTAAAGTCCACTCAATGGAAGGAAACTCATGTGTAGTACTGTAAACACAGCCAAATACACACAGCTAGAGAGGTCATAGATCTTAGAGAAAACCCAAAGGCTATCATATCCCTAGACAAATGTAATTTCTTACTATGTGCAAAATATGGATCC
>NW_008473264.1:0-1201 GCF_000622305.1 Nannospalax galili | reverse complement strand
CTGATTTTCTGCTTGTTTGAACTGCAAATTACTGACATGTTAGCAAAGTCTCTAAAATAATGACTTTGACTCTTTCCTTTTTCAGTTTTGAAGCACTATTTTTTAGGTACATACACAATCACTACTGATATAGCCGCTTGGATAATTGCTCTTTATATTGTTATGCATCTACCCTTAAATCCTCATCGCTTTACACTTTCTGTAATCTGTTTTGCCTGAAATAAATACAGTTGCCACAGCTTTATTTTGATTAATGCTAATGTGGTATATCTTCATGCATCCCCTTGCTTTTACCATATCAGAATCCCGATAGGTAAAGCAAGTTCTTGCAGACAACCTAGAGCCCTATAGTCTCAACAACTGGAGTGTTTAGACTATTTACTTTTAAAGTGGTTATTGATATATTTGGATTAGCATCAACCAGAGGCATCCGTCTTTGTTTACCCTGGTTTCATTTGAGCATTTTACATAATTCTGTTATTATCTTTTGTCTTGGAGGATAACTGTACTTGAAATGGTTTTTGTAGAGGCTTCTCCAAGTTTATAATATACATTTTTAACTGATGGAAGTCTATGTTAAAGTGCCACAATTCCATTTACGAGTAGGGTAAATACATCATAACACAGCATTTCCAAGTCCTCCCTCCTGTCCCTGGCACATTGCTGTCATCTTACATCTCTAAGCATGACAGTCTCCTAATAATTTGCTCTCATTGTTGCTTTACATAAGAAGTCATTTTTGTCTCTGAAGCAATCATAAATATTTATTTATTCTGCCTCTGATAATCTTCCATATTTCTGTAGGTACAAGTTTCTGACCTCCACCTCATTCCTCTTACCCAAAGAACATCCTTTTAACATTTCCTATGGGACAAGTTTCCTAATAATGAAGCCCCTCAGTTTCTGCCTGTCTGATTTTTATTTCTCCTTTACTTTTGAAGGATAAATTCCCTGCATCTAGGATTCCAGACTGCTCACTTACAGTATTTCATGTGTTTCGTTGCACACTTCTCACACATACATGGTTTTGAAGAAACCTTGTTCTGACCCTGTCCTCCATTAGCAGGTGTCTCCCTAGTCCCGGCTGCCTTCATATTCCCTTTAGTCTTAACCACCTTTGCGATTATGGGCGGAGCTGTAGCATATCTTATAAATCCTTTCACGTCTCCCTTCTGCTCAGAAACAATGGCTTCTCTCCTCC
>NW_008473263.1:0-1198 GCF_000622305.1 Nannospalax galili | reverse complement strand
GGTGCACTTACATACATGCAGACAAAACACTCATACACATAAAATAAAGATCAATCAATCAAAAACCTATTCCATAGTAGTAACGCAAAAGCAAATTATTATTTTTAAAAAAGTGAAATCATGACATTTGCAGGAAAATAAACAGAAACTGGAAACTATTTTATTAATCAAAACAACCCAGACTCAGAAAAACATGTTTTCTCTTATAAGTCCTAGAATTTAATTTTTAAATATGTGTATATAAGTGTGCACAGAGGGTATAAACTAGAAAGGGGAGACAAACAGGTGGGAAAAGAGGTGTGGGAGAAATACTACATGAGATATGAAAACAGAATGGAGGTTACCAGGAGGAAAGAACAGCAGGAGGGGGAAAAAGAGATCTAGAAGAGGAATGGGGGAACCATCAACAGAAATAAAGTGTATATGAAAATGTCATAATGAAACCCATTACTTTGTACATTTTTAAAATATAATAAAAGTTTTGTCAAAAAGTGAAATGAAAATTTAATATCATCATAACATGGGTAAAAATCTTTGCCATTTTCTGTGTATTACTTAATTTCCAAGTCCAAACCCAGTCCTGGGCTGAGCAACCATCTTTGGTTCCTCAGGCCCCAAATCATTCCATTCTTAGATCTGGTAAAATCCACTTCCAGGTATTGTTTTTTCTTTTTTTTTAAGATTTATTATTTATGTGTTCGTGTGTGTGTGTGTGTGCGTGCGCGCGTGCATGCGCAATGTACATGTGGATGCCCACAGAGGTCAGAAGGAGGCATCCCCTGGAGCTGGAGTTACAGGTGGTTCTGAGCTGGGAACTGAAAAGAGTAGCAAGTGCTCTTAACCACTGAGCCATCTCTCCAGCCCTCCAACTGGTTTTAAACTGAACTCTAAAGTATATGCCAAATCTATGTGTTCTTCACCATCTCTACTACTCCCGAATAGAGCAAGTGGCAATTCTCTGCCCACTCCTGCTACCGATTCTATTCTCTACAGAGAAACTGAGTCAAATTTGTTTTCTTTAGGAGAGTTGGGGTTTTGCTTATTTGTTTTGCATTTTTTTGTTTTTGAGACAGGGTCTCAGTATGTAGGAACCTGTCAGCCTCCTGCCTCAACCTCCCAAGTATTAAGATTAGAGAGTTATACTGTTCTAGTTTGTTTCTTCATTGCTGTGACAAAATACTCAGACCAATACCAACTT
>NW_008473262.1:0-1201 GCF_000622305.1 Nannospalax galili | reverse complement strand
ATTATGTATATATAATATATACATTTTTTTAACCTGTCCTAACACATGACATTGATAGTACTTTTTTGAACAATTCTGATTGCTGTGTAATAGAATTTAACCTGGTTTTAATTTTCATTTCCTTAATAATGGTGAAAACATTTTCATGTGTTTATTGTGTCACCTGTGCATTCTGTGTGTTGAAGCATCTGCTCAATTCTTTTGCTCATTTAAATATTTTGTTGTTTGTAGTCTTAAAAAAATAGCAAGGTAACTGAATAGGAGCCTGGGAGCATGTCTTGAAGCAACGTTCCTCCGTTCCTCCGTGGTCTCTGCTTCAGTTCCTGCCCCCAGGTACTTGTCTTGGCTTCCCTTAATGAAGCATGTGAATTGAAATAAACCCTTTTGTTCACTGTGTTATCATAGCAACAGAGAAACAAACTGATAAGGTACTGCTGTAATATTTAGAAAGGACGTGTGTAAAATCATTTAAAATAGCCTATGACATTTAGTGAGCACTATAGACATCTATTTTTATAGTCTAAGAAACTGAGATTGAAGGAGGATAAAGAACTTGCCTTGAGTCACACTGGGAAGAGTGAGATTACAAACCCAGTAAGCCTGACTAAAGATTTCCAGGTTTGCCTCTGTCTAGAATAAGCTACACACTTATGAAATCTGGGAAGGAGAAAGTCAGTCATGTTTCTTGCACTGTAATGGCATTCATTTTTGTGAATGAGTTTTCTGTGTACTTTAAACAGCTTTTTAATACCTAGGAAGTGCAAGAGACTCAAGATTTCTACCCTTGCAATTGTCCCAGAAATTATTAGAACTGTGGTTTGGATCTTGGCAATATTCCTTAAATGACACCATCAAAGGACTTGGGGTAAAGAGCATCTGTATTCACTTAGAGGAAGACAGAGGTTATCTGCCTTGTTTATGCTCAGAGATTTTCATCTCTTAGATGAGTAGATGAATTTGTAGACTTATCTCAGGTTTGAATCACTCTAACCTGTTTTTAAATTCTTTGCCAAGCATAGTGGTATGAATATTGTGCTTGGTAGTTTCAGCTGTCAACTTGACACATGTGAGAAGAGGGAACATTAACTGTGAAATCTCCTCTGTTGGATTAACCTGTGGTCATGTCTGTGGTGCATTTTCTTGATTGCTCAGTGATGTGGGAGGGCCCAACCCACTGTGGGTGGTGCTACCCCTGGGCAGG
>NW_008473261.1:0-1200 GCF_000622305.1 Nannospalax galili | reverse complement strand
AGATGCATCCTAGCTCAGAAAATTGTTATTGAATATGTCAATGCTGATGTACTAAAATGCTTCTTCTAAGTATGTGGTTATTGAATAAATAATTTAAAAAATCCCCCCAAAATTGGGGCAAGGAACTAAACAGAGAGCTCTCAAACAACGAAACACTAGTGACTGGAAAAAACTTATAAAATGTTCCGCGTCTTTAATCATGGAAATGAAAATTAAAAATACTTTCAGATTTTTATATTACCCCAGTCAGAATGACTAAGATTAAAAAAAACCCCAATGATGACAAATGCTTGTGAGGGTGTGAGGATGTGGGGAAAGAGGAAGGGGAACAGTTATTCATGTCTAGTGTAAGTGCAAAATTGTGCATCCATTATGGAAATTAGTATGGCAACTCCTCAAAAGCTAAAAATAGATATCCCACATGATTCAGCCATACCACTCTCAGGCATATACCAAAAGAATTGGGCATTGAATGATAGAGATACCTTTTTATCTGTATTTATTGCGGCTCTGTTCACAATAGCCAAGATATAGAAACAACCTAGTGTCCATCAACTGATGAATGGATAACGAAAGGATGGTATACTTACACAATGGAATGTTATTCAGTTGTTAAGAAAAATCAAATTATGCAATTCACTGGTAAGTTGAGGAACTGGAAACAAGCATTCTAAGTGAGGTAACCCAGATCCAGAAACACAAATATGAGTTCTTTCTCATAAGTGGGTGCTAGCTTTCAGTCTTTAGATAGGTGTGTCTCTGTTGAAAAAAAAATCCTTACAGATTAGGAAACCAATAAACTGACATGGGGGTGGCTTATGAGAGGGCATATAGAATGCAGCAATATAAATGGAAGAATGATTTTTAAGATACATTAAGAATAATTAAATATGTTTAGAAACTGGAAAGACATGAGGATCAGGGTCAAAACTACTTGCATGTAAAACAAGGAACAGCAACTAACACTGGACTTCAGAAGCTTATAAAAGCTACCTTCCTGGCTGGCAAGATGGCTGAGCAGGTGAGGGCTTTTGTCAACAAGCCTGATGCCTTGAGTTTGATTTCTGGGCCCTGCATGGTGGAAGGAGAAAACTGAGTCTCACAAGTTGTCCTCTGACTTCCACAAGCACTGTGGCACGTGTGCTTACCCTCATCCCCACACAATAAACAAACGTACAAAATTAAAGCTTGAGTCTTTGC
>NW_008473260.1:0-1201 GCF_000622305.1 Nannospalax galili | reverse complement strand
TTTCCTGTTTTGTTCAGAGGTCACATAAAGCCTATGTGAACAAATAGGGAATGCAAGGGTAAAAGAAGAGAATGGAAGGGCACACAGGAAACGGAAGTTGGGAACCATGGAAGGCAGCAGGAGAGGACTTCATTCTGTCTTCATCCTTGGGTAATGATGTGTCCGAGGCTTGCTCCTGAATCTTACCCTTAGGACAAATATGCATTGGCTCAAGGAGAAAAGACCCAAGTACCAGTTTGGTGTTATTTCTGCCATAATACAGTCTGGATTGTTACAGTGAGGACTCCAGGGCTGCCAGTCTTTCAAGGTTAAGGCCCCTGCCCGACCACATGACCAGCTCCATCATGACCGCTGGACTTTGCCACTAAGGGAGGTGGAGCCTTCCACACCTCCCTCTGTGTTTAGCTCAGAATTGAATGTGTGTAGTGCCTTTCTTGATTCCTCATGCCCTGCCCGTTTGCCCCATCTATCAGTGCATTTCCATGTAGCTGTGCCCTGAGATTGCTGAACAACACACATCAGGGCACCAGAACAAGCTGCCTTTCCTCCCACTGAAATCTTGTTACAAGGGCCACAGTCTGGTAAGGAAAGACAAGGGACATTGTGGTCCACTGAGGTCTGTTCAGCTAAGCTGTCATTGTTTTTCCTCCAGGCTGTCTAGCTGTTATGTCAACCAGAACAAGTATAACTGTTTAACATTCATGTCTTGTGGCTTATTTGGAACAATTTAATCAATATTTCATCAGAACATGGTAATGTAGCCCTTTGAAAATGTGATCTTTAAAAGATTGCATTTATAAGTCGAATTGTTCTTCAAAAATGTACTAATTATTTCTAAATTATAATAAACTAAACATAGTTAAAACAAGATTTGATTAAGTGCTGGCATATGTTTTATTTAGGAAACATCAACACATCAAGGTAGTGAGTGTGTCCGTCATCCTCTGCTGTTGGAGGGTCCCCTGCTGTTCCTTCCTTCCTTCTCCCAGCAGCAGGGAGCTTTCTCTCATCACAGTGTAATTCTTGTTTCCAAGGATTTTATCTAGATTCAGTCATCCATGTTTGTGTTTAATTGGCCCACCATGATTACTTTCAGATTCATCCATAAAATAGCAATAGTTTGGTGTTTAAAAATTACTAGTTTGTGTGCACAACAAAAAGAGGAGAGGGGGAGGCGGAGGGGGAGAGGGAGGGGAGAAGG
>NW_008473259.1:0-1201 GCF_000622305.1 Nannospalax galili | reverse complement strand
TGTGCAGTATACATGTGCATGCACATGAGTGTGTACGTGTCTGTGCTTGCACCAAGGCCAATACCTGATGCCTTTCCTCTATTGATCACCACTTAATTTTGGGGGAGAGTCTCTTATTTAACCTGGAGCTCACTCTTTCGACCACAGTGGCTAGCCAGTGAGCCCCAGTGGACCTGACTGTCTTTGGACCCTGCCCCATTGACAACAGATTCATGCCATCATCCTCAGCTTTTATATGGGTGCTGGGGATCCGAACTCAGGTCCTCATACTTGCCCAACAAGGACTTTACTCACTGAGCCATCTCCCCAGACATAAAACAGAACTATATTCTAAAGTTCAGCTTCTTTTGATCATAAACTATATGGAAGCAGTTGCTTTCACTGTGTGTATAGAAAAATATTTGGATATTTTGACATCTGTACCTTCTGTTCATACTGGTACAATACCGTATCTCCTTTGTATGCAGTTAAGGCTTGTGTGCACCACACCATTAATCCCAAGTACATTTCTGCTCCACAGACTTCCTAATTTAATAAGAATATCATTTCTTACCACCGTTTCTTACATTATGCTTCACCAAAATCGTATTCACATTATCACTGTAGAAAAAGAATCATACATGAAAATCTCTAATGTTGAATTTTTAAATTGAATTTACAACAACATCCACAATAGTGCTCGCCATTTCATCTTTCAGTCATCCTTTAAAGTTTCACGTTGATTCTGTGACTTAGATAAAAAGGAAATTTGGACATTGTTGGAACTAACGCCATTAATTTTCCATTTGAAGCAGCTCGTGACAGTGAAATAGCGCTGGCTTCATTTCGCAGCCTGCCAAGCTCACTTAATGGACCAGGCACGTTAGCAGCTGTTGCTTCACCTTTGTTTTGCAGGCAAAGGAAATCTGGTCCTGAAAAACAAGCGACGTTAGCTCAGAAAGCACTGTCACTGCATTTAAAAGAAAAGCCAGGCTCCCTGGAGTGATGGATTTCAGCTCTGCAAACATATCTGTTTGATCATCATTTTGGAGCCCTTGTCTTACATAAATACTATTAAAGGAGATGGAGGCATCGCCTTGATAGATTTGAGTCCTATTCTTGCTTTGTGGTCCATATTATTTCTGCTGTCCCCAGAACGAGGTATTAAGTATTGGAAAACATTTTGTATCAGTTTCACATTCATCATGGCCCTTTTTCCCCC
>NW_008473258.1:0-1199 GCF_000622305.1 Nannospalax galili | reverse complement strand
TCCCCCTTTCCTTTACACTCTTTAGAGAGGTGGGAGGAAAGAAACTTCTTTCTGGTACTCCCTACCTGGGAATCCGTTGGACCTGAACCTATGACTGATACTTCTTATCAGCTGCTCCCTGCTCAGCCCCTTGAGCCACTCCCATGGTATCAATGGCATCTCACTCACTGTCTTCCATTCTCCTTTCTTTCTCAGTGCTAAAGTCTCAATAAAAGCTCTTTTCCTCTGATATCTCTGAGTCCCGTCCAGGCGGTCATCCATCCACAGCTCAGCTCCATCAGAGCCTGACCTGCTGTTGTTACTTTGCACTTCGTCTTCTTTCTTGACTGCATTCCCCTCTCACCTCATCTTTCTCATTCTGCTCTTTCATAGCTACCCAAACTCCTGTCTTCTAGTACACCAGATGAGGATGGGTGGAGGCAGAACAATCCTGCTATTTCATTTCATTGTGCAGAATGGCTGTCTGCATCCTAAAACCCTTCCACACAAAATCCTGCGTCCCACATTTGTCTAACTACAGCAGTCTACTAAGTTGGTTTCCAAACACAGACACACCCCTAAGAGGAATTCTGCTATTTCTCTACAGTAGTTTTTTTTTTCTTACTATTATACAGTCATTCTTCTTATCTGTAGTTTTGCCTTCTTCAATTTCAGTTTCCTGCAGCCAGCTATGGTTCAATGACTCATTGGAAAATTCAAGAACTAAACAATTTGTGCTTTAATTTGCCAACTTCTCTGAGTAGCATGACAAAATTATGCATCCTTATGAGGTGCCTAGGATACCATGGATGTACCAGGATGTACCATGGATATGAACCGTCGTGCTGTCTAGCATATCTATGCTCTATATGCTACCCTCCCATTCATCACTTAGTAGCCTTATTAATTGTAAGTTTGACTCACCTAGTCTCTCAATTTTTGTGTTCAAATGATTTCTGTTTCCTCAATGATGGCCCCAAAGGTTAACATAGTGATGACAGAAAATCGAATAGACCTAAAGAAGACATAAAACGCTTCTGTTAAGAGGAAAGGTTGAAAACTCTCAGTATTGTGTGTATAGAGGCACTGAGGTTGCTAATCTACAATAAGATTTTGAAATACTTTTGATTATATATTATATGTAATATATAATATTGTATAATTTTTCTGTTATCGTTAGTGCTTGTGCTGGATAGCTTTAGTGTCAACTTGACACACCT
>NW_008473257.1:0-1120 GCF_000622305.1 Nannospalax galili | reverse complement strand
CCAGGACAGCTGGGGCTACAGGGAGACCCTATCTCAAAAAAGACCAAAAAACGTCTGGCTCCCGAGTGCTGGGATTAAAGGCGTTTGCAACCACGCCCAGCTCTTTGAAGCTTCTTAAGGGCACGTAGAATTAATGTCTGTTAAACAAAATGGCTTGTAGAAACAGTATGTGAAATTATCCTGAAAAAATTGCAGAACCTTTGTTTCTATGTAGGAAAGTCCTTAAACATGTTTTACTTATATAGTTCTATGTAAATGTGGTTCACTGAAGTCTCTTCATTCTCTCATCAAATACTGCCTTTTGTGTCATTAGAGGTCCTGCTTGTCTGGGAATGTAGTTATGAAGATATAGTTTTTGCCCTTGAAGATAGTATATGGTGAGAAGGCAAATTCTAATCTTTAAAACAGAAATGCGAACATGCATAGAGAGCACAGGAAGGCTTCATATAGTGACACATTAAAATTTGAACCAGGTGGGGGTGTGGTGGTACACTCCTTTAATCCCAGCACTGGGAGACAGAGGCAGGCCTAGTCTATGTAGTGAGTTCCAGGCCAGCTGGAGCTACAGAGAGACCCTATCTCAAAAATGCCCTCCCCCCCATATGATCTAGAGGTTTGAGTAGTTTCTCTTATTTTGGTCTCTATGAGGCAGGCTCTCCCTGTAGTCCCAGCTGGCATGGAACTCCCTGTGTACACCAGGCTGGCCTCGAGCTCACAGAGATCCACCTGCCTCTGCCTTCCTAGTGCTGGGACCACGGGCATGCGCCACCACGCCTGGCTTTTGAGTAGTTTCTAGGTACAAGGTTAGGTGATAAACCCTCACCATTAAGCACAATCCCAAGTATTTTTCAGAACCCAGACTAGCCAGACATCACCTTGGTCTGATTCTATGCTTGTGTCTTTAATTTGTGTCCTTGCTTCATTGTTCTTGGGTTGAAGATTTTATTGCTTCTGTGAGCCACTCTAGAGATTTTGTCAGGTGTAGTGAAGCGCTCAGCCTCAGTAAGGTGGGGGTAGTGCATGCCTGTAATCCCATGAGAGCCTGTCTCAAAAAAAACAAAGAGCTCAGGATCTTAAATTAGGGCATCTGGATTTTTTTTTTTTTTTTTTTTTTTTTTTT
>NW_008473256.1:0-1200 GCF_000622305.1 Nannospalax galili | reverse complement strand
TCTTGTTCTGATAACTAATTTTTTGAGATGCATTTCATTAATCATAGCTTTATTGGTGTTGCTGATATCAACAAAGGAGGCTGGCCTGGAACTCATTATGTAGATGAGGCTGGCTTGATCTCACAGGGCACTGGGACTACGGGCATGTACCACCACACCACACTAAGGCTGAACACTCCTAATTCATCTTAATCTGGAGATTCCGTTGCCTCGCATTCCTAAAGATTGTGTACAAGTGTTTTTGGCAAGGTTTAGAGTCTCACTGATGCCTTTTGAATCAAATACAAGTCAGCCCAGGCAGATAATTATTATCTCTTTTGCACACTGTATCATCTTATATTTACAACTATGAAGTCTTAAAGTTACTCGTACATTATTTGGTCAAAAAAATAAGATTTTGAACTCTGCAGGAAGGATGACTGGAAAATGAAGCATGGATTTGCTATGCCCTTAACCTGCTCTGCCCTGCTCTGCTCTGACACCAGAGCAGAAGTACTGAGCTTTCTACTACCACCTTTAGTCATGATTAGACAGTCAATAGCAAAGGCTCACAGGGTTGTTAAAAAGATCACATCACCTGCTTTTTGGTAAGTGCTTTAAGGGCTTAATAAAAACGAAGCTAGAGAATTGAGCTGACTGACTTTTACAGTTGCTCTGGGATAAAAGTTCATGATCCTCAGGGATGCATTTGAGTTACAAGAACTCATACTTCAAATGAGTTGCTTTCTGAACAGCACGAGCCTTTAAAAATAGCCTACTTTCATACATATTCTTTTAGTGAGTAAGCTTTTTAAATAATTCTATTACCTTTTTCTGCAAAAATTTGTATCTGGTAATGAAGACAAGCTGCCTAATTAATTTGCTGTTTTGTAGGCAGCAAAGTTCTTAGACAGACACAGACTCCCTCAGCTCCAAATCCTTATTTCCTTGGCACAAGTACTCATATTCAGGTAGAAATAAACTGGAAAATTAGATGAAATTTCCTCTTCTGTAAGCACAAAAGGAGTCAAATAAAATATGTGAATTATATTGTTCAAGAATATCCATTTTAATCTTGTAGGCTGTGTGTGGTGTATGTGTGTGAGTGTACCTGAGAATGTGGGTGTGTGTACCCATGTGCCACCCCTCAGGGGCCAGAGGAGGACCTCCAGTGTCCTGCACTCTAACCTTATTTCCTTGAGACAGGGTCTCTCGCTGAAC
>NW_008473255.1:0-1200 GCF_000622305.1 Nannospalax galili | reverse complement strand
GCTTGAAGCCTGAAGCAAGAGGACTGTCGTGTTTGAGACCAGACTGGGTTACACCTTAAATTCAAAGCCAGCCTGTGCTATGAACTGAGACCGCGTCTTGGGAGCAAGCGCGCTTCCTGGCTTCACTGTCCCTGTGGTTGCTGTCCTGTTCCTTGTTCTTCATCCCACAGGCCTCAGGAGGGTTCGGCTACCTTCGCTGCTTCCTTGATTCCACCTCCATCTTGATCTCATCCAATGGGACTTTTGTTTTCCTTGTGTCATTCTGTGAAGGAAGCTGCTCTTTAAAGTAGCCAAAGATCTCCAAACTGCTAAAGGGACACTTTCATCTTTGCCTCCGTCCAAGTGGCCCAGCTGGCTGCTGCATTCTTCTGGCTCCCAGAACACTGCACCTACCTCCTCCTCCCTCAACACTGGCATCTCTTTGTATATTCTTTTGCAACTGGCGCTCCCTCATCTTCTGGACTTCTTCCCAGGGCTCAGTCTTGGCCTGTCTCCACCCACACTCAACCACTTGGTGGCCTTGTCCAACTTCATAGCTTTAAACACTATCAAAATGCTGAGGACTTCCAACTGGCCATCTCCAGCCCAGACCTCTCCCCACAGCTCAGTCTATTCCATTGCCACCTGGGTGCCTGATGGCATCTCAAACCCAGTACACACCCAAATTAACTATGACCCTTCTTCCCAGACCTACTCTGACCATAAGTGTCTCCATCTCGGTTAGTGGAAACTCCATCCCTCTCCCCTCAAAGCCTTTAGATGCTCCTGTACTCAGCTCTTCTCAGAAACACCCATAGTTCACAGCAGATCTCTTTGGCACTGCCTTCAAGATCTGTCTAGAATCTTCCCTGCCATCACAACCCTGGTGCCCAGCACCAGATCTTGGGTACTATGATGGTTAATGTCCATTGTCAGTCCAGCTGGATTTAGAATCAAACACACCTCTCTGTGGATCTACGAGACTGCTTCAAGAAAGGTTAGCTGAAGAGGAAAGACCTGAATGTAGGTGGCCTTGCCTTACGGACTGGGGTCCCAGACTAAATCAAACAGAGAAAGAGAGCTGAGCTCCAGGGTGCTGCTCTCTGTTCCCTGAGATGCAGTATGATCATCACCCTCATGTCTGCTCCACTGTGTAGACTATAGAGTCTCTTAAACCCTCCTTTCTTTCCTGTTTGTGTGGGTGATTTTATATATATATAT
>NW_008473254.1:0-1200 GCF_000622305.1 Nannospalax galili | reverse complement strand
ACAGGAGAGGATGGTACTCCCAGCTCATCTGTCCATCATCTTCATAAGAGCTGAGGTCCCAGCTTCCCACCAGCTTCTAGGAGAAAGCTTCCTCTGAAAAGGTATTATGTAGACCAGCCACATATTTCCAAATGGTTTTAAGACTGCTGGTTTTTGTTCTCTGTTTATAATTTTTGGAAAGTGAGAGAGTATGACTATCTGTTATTTAATTTAATTTAATTTAATTTTGAGATGGGTCTCATAGGGTTCTGGCAGGTCTCTAATTCTTTGTATAGTAAAGGATGACCTTGAACTCCTGCCTACCTCTGGAGTGCTGGGATTTCAGGTGTGCCTCACCGTGCCTGGTTTATGTGGTGCTGGGGATGGAACGCAAGGCCTCACACATGGGAGGCCAGCACTTCGCTCAGCTATTAATGTGGTTAGTTTGGTTACATGCTGTATGTGCACATGTCTACGATGCCCTCCCATGCCCTTCACGTACACCAGCTCATTCACCTCTGCAGCAATGATACCATTTTCTAGAGGAGTCGACTGAGGCACAGGCGAGGCCCAGCTAACATCTTGCTCCAAGTTGCAGGGCAGGCATTTGCAGTCAGGCCTCCCATCACTCTTACCTCCTGCTCACCCTGTATCCTCCAACCTACTCAGCTCTGCTGGCGAGTCAGTGTCTGTGAACGGTGCATGACATGACCTCAGGGTCCTCAGACTTCTACGTAGGTAGTAGACTCTGACTTATTAGACTCTAGACTCCAGCCCCGTGATTCTCCGTGATCTGCCCATGTTCGGCTTCTCTGCCCTTGTGGGTGTTAGTCCCCTCTTCCATGATACTGATCATCTTTTGGGTCACCTTTTCCTTCCTCCCTGCATGACTGCCCTCCAATCAGCTCCTCACTCTCTTAGGGCCAGGCCTGCCGTTATTCTGCCTACTTTCTCTGCAGTCTGACCAACCTACCTCCCTGCTGGTTCCCTGACCACCTGCACTGTGCCTTCCTCCACACACCTGGAGGGCCTCTCAGAAGCAGAGACATTGGTCTAGCCTGCAGCTTCTTTTGTCTTTCTGGAACTTCCTCTGGCTCTTTTGGCTGCTTTTTTTCCCTGTCAGTGACTTGTGCTTTCTCCCCTTTACTCCTTCCTCCCCCTCTCTGGCATCTCCTGTCCTTTGAGAGAGAGGAAGAGGCTGCGTACTTGCGTTCTCTGTCC
>NW_008473253.1:0-1199 GCF_000622305.1 Nannospalax galili | reverse complement strand
TCATCACTGATAAGAAATAATTGATATTCTCAGCAGAAACGCAGAAGAGTGCACTCAGTTGATATTCTTGTCCTCCAAATAATTTTTTCCCAAAATCAGGGTTAAGTCACATTGATTAACAGGCTTGAGCTTCAATCTGATATTGCCATTGATTGCCCTAAGCTTGCCTGAGCTTTATGAAAGGATTGCGACTTCCAGGATCTGTGCTCACCTTTCACAAGCTGAAAGCTTACTCCACTGGGAAAATAAAAATAACAACAGGGACTTTCCTCATTTCATTCACTGACTGACCATGCATCCACCACCGTGTGTTTCTCAAAATCCACCTACATCATCTCAGTTCAACTGGGCAGCTCGTTCGATTGACACTCTCACTCTGTCCTTCAATTCTGAAAGTAGTGCACCTCACTTATCTGTTCCTGGTTTTCTAATACTCTGCAACATTTCCATTAAGGGTAGTTTTATTTTGCTGAGGTATCAGAATGGGTTCATGAAAAAACTACATGCATTAACTGTTTCCATAGAATAAGCTATTAGCTATTGAATAAACAAAAAGTAATGTACAAATAAATTGTTCAGAGACTAAATTTCTAAGGTGTGTTTATAAATCATAGTTGTTTTTTATTATTTCCTAGTCAAAAAATCTGGTTGAGACTATGATGTTTTAATTAAAATAGGTAAAAGTTCTTTCTAGCACTCAGCCTGTTAGTTCCATGTTGACAGTTCCTAATATAAACAAAATTGGCTGTTATTTTAAAGTTATATTTAAAATTTCCTTGAAGTTCAGTTGCCACACTTGGCTTAATTAAATGAGAATTTAAGACAGACAAATATTACTGTCATAAATGTTGCACAGATTATTCATTCCAAATAATTAATGGGATATGTTTCTGTTAAAAGTATTTGAGATTGAGAAAATCACTGTGCTGGATAGATTTAGTTGTCAACTTGACACAAGTGGGTAGAGGGAACATCAATTGAGGAATTTTCTCCATTTGGATTGTCCTATGACCACATCTGGGGGCATTTTCACATTAAAAAAGCTAACCATCACAGAATTATACAGGAAAGGATTAAAAAAATAATAATTGGGCAAGTTCCTGCCCTGTGTTCCTACCTTGGGGGTCCCTTAGTGTCGAACTGTGAAACAGGAGATGTAAGCCAAATAAACCCTTTCCTCCCCAAGTTGATATTGGTCA
>NW_008473252.1:0-1200 GCF_000622305.1 Nannospalax galili | reverse complement strand
GGAACTCGCCATGTATTCCAGGCTGGCCTCGAACTCACAGAAATCTACCTGCCTCTGTCTCCCAAGTACTGGGATTAAAGGCAAGCACCATCACACCTGGTTGTAATTTTAAAAAAATTTAATTATGTAAATAGGCCAGGTGTGGTGGTATATACCTTTAATCCTAGTACTCAGGAGACAGAGGCAGGCAAATTTCTGTGTTCAAAGGCAGCCTAGTGTACATAGAGAGTTCCAGGCTAGCCAGGACTACATACTTATATCCTGTCTAAACAAACAGAAAATTAGTATTGTTCCACATATATGTCGGCAGGTAGGAATTAGGTGTTTGCTTATTGTGCATGTGTATGGTAGATGTGTGTGTGCACAGCATGCCCACCCATGAGTGCACATGCAGAGTGAAGAATATCAGCTATATTCATTTATCACATTCTACCTTATTCCCTTGAGACAATTTCTTTCACTGAACTTGAAGCTTGCTATTTCACCTACTCTGGCTGACTAGCAAGCTCTTGGGAGCCAAATGTCTCTGCCCCCTCAGTGTTGGGTTTCAGGAATTTGTGACTTCCCAGCTTTCATGTGAGTGCTGGGATTTTAGCTTGGATCCTCATGCTTGCACAAGTGCTCACTGATCATCTCTCTAGCGCCTTTTGTTATTTCTTAAATGGGCATTTTCAGCATTCCTCTTGGAAGCATCATGGGCTCTGTCAGAGGATTCATAGTGTTTTGACTGTGATGCTGTTCATAGGCTCCAGTGGTGTCCTGTCTTCAATGATGGCATCTTCAGAATGGGGTATGATGTGTGGAGGAAAGATATTTTAGTAAACGAGTTTAAAACATGGCAAAAGGATACTTTCTTGCCCTGCTCTTCAGAACTTTTGAGGCTGGTATTCATACCATGCTCTGTAAGTTCAGCTATGCCCTCCTGGTCACCTCTCTTTCATGGGGGACTTTTGGTTCGTATTTACCTCCTCAGACCAGTTGTACCAGCTCCTGGTGCAGTAGACAGCATGTGAATTCAGGAAAGAGGCAGCCAGCAGCTCAGCATATACTTGAGAACTCTTTATTCTTGGATGGGGGCTTTTTGAGCTTTGCTTTCCACACCAGGAGCTACCTCACGGAGTCTGTGAGGCCAACAGTTCACAAAGCAGTAGTCTTCTCTCTTCTCATCATTGTTGTCTGTGGGTGGTTTTTGAAGGGACT
>NW_008473251.1:0-1200 GCF_000622305.1 Nannospalax galili | reverse complement strand
CTGTCTGTCTGTCTGTCTGTATCATGGTCTGTTTGCTGGAAGCCGTTGTTTTTATTTGAGGGATCATTAGCTTGCATGAGCTAAAAAGTGGAGAAAACGCTAAGTTCAGCTTCATGAGAAATGTTTTCAAATGTGGCTCATAGACAACATTGTTTTAGTTCAGGGCCCACCTCAGATCCAAGGAGAGGGATGCTTTCCCATCTACAAACAAGGTACAAATACTTTCAGTTGTTCAAGAAGGGGAAGCTTTGAAAAAGAGGAATAAAATATGCCCAGAATGAACATGGATGATTTCATGGGCCCAATGTCAGAAGTTCCCAAAACAAGGTAGTTTCTGCCTTGAGAAATGACTGTAGCTGCCAGCAGGTCTCGGAGGTGACAGTCATGGGTACACAGTCTCCTGACAAGGCACGAGAGGCCACTATGGAAACTCTCCTAGATAAATGGGAGTATTGCTGCTAGCAGGACCAGTGAAGCTATCTGGCCTTGAGTGCTCGTAAATAGTTGCTTTATAAAAGTTGGTTGCAATCTTAATTTTAAACTGACGCAACTCATAATTCAGAGCCAGGTTTTTTTGTTAGACTTCTAAGTGTCTTTTCTTCAGTAAATCCTAAATTAATCCTAAATCTCCAGGACGCAGTAGAAATACTCCCCAGGGAATATGTTGTTAATTTCTTTAAAGGTGTTTCATTGTTATTAGCAATCCATGAAAACAAGGCTTTCGTAATCCCCCAAAGTGGTCTGCTAGCACCTCCTTGAAGTCCACTTGGTATTTTCCATCCATGTGGGAAGAATTTCTTCCCCACTACTTTCTATCCAGGCTAATTATGAGTTAAGTTTGATCTAAATATTCCACATCGTTAATGAAATTTCAGTGTGTCAGGTGATACAAAGAACTAGGGTTCTCTTGACTAGGTTTTGGAATTCAATGATTCTGATTCAGTAAATAAGTTGTACATGCTGAGTAACTGTTATGGTTTGAATACGTACAGTCACCCATAGACCCTGTGTTTGAACACTTGGTCCCAGGCTGTGATACTGCTTTAAAAGTTTATGAAAACTTTAGTAGGTGAAGCCGCTGAGAAAGTGGGTCACTGGGAGTAAAACTTGAGTCTCACAGGCTTACTTTGCTTCCTGTTCAAACTTTGCTTCTTGACTGTGAGGAGACTGTGTTCTTGTCATCATCCTTTCAACCCAGGA
>NW_008473250.1:0-1200 GCF_000622305.1 Nannospalax galili | reverse complement strand
GGGGGGTAAGCATGCTCCTAGAGGCCAGAGGGGGCCGTTACGTCTCCTGCTCTTTCACTGTCCACCTTACTCCTTTGATACAGGGTCTCTCTCTGAAATTGGACCTGTGCTGGTAGTCAGCTAGCCCCAGCCATCCTCTTGTCTCTACCCGCAACAGCACTGGGATTACAGGATCTGAACTCAGATCCTCATGTTTACACAGCAAGTGCTGTTATCCACGGGACCTTCTCCCCAGCCTGCTTTCATATTTCTTGATATGAATTAGGCCCTGCATCTCTGACCGGTGCTTGAGACATTCCCAACACCTCAGAGGTGTTCCTCTGATGCCTGTTCACATGTAGGTTCTGCCTCAGCCTGGAGGTCCCTCCTTCATTCTAGACGTCCTGCCTCTGAGGTAGGGGAGTGGGCTGTTCTCTCGGCTCGACCAGGCCAGGCCCGGTGTGAGTGCCTTGTTCTGTAGGCAGTCCAGCTATTCCTTGCGATTCTCTTTTTCATTTATTTCTGTATTACTTTCCCCCTAGAATACCAGTGTCTTCCCTTGAAACAACTTCATCCATCGTTAGGCTGAATGAATAAACTCTCCTCTGGTTAGCTGCCTGGTTGCTGGAGCATATCATGTTCTCTGGAACTTACTGACTTGTCCTTATTTTGAGGGGCATTTTGCCCTGGGTATTTTTGCTGTAACTTCATTTTTGAGAAGTCTGACCTGCTAAATAGGCAAGGAGCCCGCCCTGGTCGGTCAAACGGGAACAGCTGCTGTAATTAACCGAGCCTGCCTTTCTGGAGAACTCAGCTGTCAGCTCTTTGAAAAAACAGCTGCTTGAATCTGCCCTGGGATTCTAACGTGAATTCAGGCAAATATCTTGTGTCTCAGTTTACACATTCCGTGATGTGGTCATTGCAGAGTGGTGACATCACTTTTTCTTTAAATGTCCACAATCGCTTCCCTCTATAGCTTCGCATTCTTTAATAAAGTCTCAGGAAGAAAGAGCAGTCTGGGTGGGGGGGCAGGGAGGAACTCAAGAGGAGAAACCTAATCAAGGCAGCTGCCTTTTCCGTTAGTGAGATGAAACACCTTTTCATCTTCCTCAAGCAACTAACAATTGCAGACCCATCCCATGGTGCCCCCCGTGTTTCCTGCCTCTGAACTTCTGTTTCCTCGCTATCCTAAGCCCTAGGCGCCATCTGATATGTTTTTTT
>NW_008473249.1:0-1194 GCF_000622305.1 Nannospalax galili | reverse complement strand
CTTCCTTCCTTCCTTCCTTCCTTCCTTCCTCCTCCCTCCCTCCCTCCCTCCCTCCCTTCTTCTTTCCCTTGTTCTTTGTTTCCCTGCTTCCTTTCCTCTATTTTTATTTGTTTTTTAGCTTGTTTCCCAAATCGCTTGAAATCCACAGAGGACTCTCCCACCAGAGCTTTGGGGAAGAACTCCAGGTTTGTTTGACAGCACCCAGCACACACAATACCTATGACTGAGTGAGCCTCGGGCCCAAAACCCCTTTAGCATCTTTCACTGCTGCCTACAGGAATGGAAAATGATTTCTTCAGAATACAAATGAGTCATATAATACCAACAGCAAAGAAACTGATCAGATCTTAGCTCACTGGTAAGGCATTAAGAGAAAAAATTTTAATAAATAAATTCAGATTTTTTTAATGAATGCAATCTTCTTAAACTAATAGCCAAAGAAGAGCTATGATTGTTATATATCTAAAACTCCCAAATGGAAAAATATAATTAAAGTTTGAACTGTTGAACAAATAAACCTGTTAAATACATTATATTATCAGGCAAAATAGCTATGTGTTTATCACTTCGCCACTGTAATTCACTGAGACTCTTCATGCATATATTCATATTTTACTAACTTTATAGAAGCTCTAACATAAAGTGCAGAGAAGTGAGAGTGGTTTCAACCAGAAAGATCATGCTGAAAAATCTTATTATTAAAAAGCAAAATAAAAAGTCTTACATTTAACATAAACTATGAATTGCTTGGCTGAGAAATAAAGGAGTCTTATAATAATATGTGTACAGATTGCAAATAAGTGATCATTAGGTACCAACATGTGGTGTGAGCAGAGAAGACATGATACTCTCTCTTACAGTATCTGGGAGAAAAAGAAACAGAAAATGTTCACTTGAGTTGAAAAACAAAATGCCAGGAAGCAAATGGAGATTGCTATTCCTGTGTAAATAAAAGTTGAGTATTTTAAAGTAATTTTTTCTAATTTGCAAAGATTATGAGCAAACATAGTTGGATAGATGTGGGTTCAAGTAAATGTGTTAGTTATTAAGAGTCAGGAGTGTTCAGAAAATGAATTCCCTTAGGCTGAAACTCTGTATCCAAAAATAAGCCAGGAAGGACTTTGAAATTAATTCTGAGGTCCTGAAAAAAATCAGTGCCAAAGACTACATGGGAAATTGGAAAAGAAAAAAAAA
>NW_008473248.1:0-1200 GCF_000622305.1 Nannospalax galili | reverse complement strand
AAAAAAAAAAAGTGTAATTCATAATTCCTCCCTTTGGTTTCTTGTTCTGCACTGTTAATGCTCTCCCGTGAGAAGAGTGGAGTCACAAGAGTCACATGTTTTAGTCATCCTCCCACCCCCAATTCTGTATCTGCTCCATCCTTCCTTTAAAGGCAATTCTCATTTATCAGGTCCAGCCTTCAAAACTGCTACTGTCCAAATAGCAGTTGCATGTGGTTCATCAGCTGAGGTATCCCTTGACAACTGGCACTCACCAGCCACTGCTCTTAGATGCTCAGCCTCCTGTGAGCACTGGGGATAGAACATGAACCAGCCAAGACACTTTCCCAGGTATTAGGAGTGATGCCACATGTGAGGGGAAACTTGTCTCAATGATAATGGAAATAAAACAGAGCCAAAGAGACTAGGACACTCAGGCAAAGCTTTATCCTCAAGAGGGCCTAAGTTCAAGCTGCTTCAGTTTGAGGAGAAGGGAGGCAGCACTGATGTAGACAGACCAGCATTGAACAAAAGAGAAGGGGAAGGTGAGGCACTTGTTCATGTTCAGTAGGTCAAAGTCAAAGAGAGTGTGTCTGGGCCAGGCGGTTGCTGGCCCTGTTGGTTCTGGGCTTGGCACTGAGAGATGCTTTTTTTGTGTCTACATATTGGCTTCGATGGATAGGTACCCAGCTTACCCCGGAGCTGTTGCATTTGGTGCCTGTCCTAGTTTCATTCTGTTGCTGTGATAAAATACCCCGACCCTCCTAGTTAGCTTCAGCTGTCAACTTGACACGGCCCAGAGTTATTGGGCAACTGCCTTGATCAGATTGGCTTGTGGGCGTGTCAGTGGGGATTTTTGTGATTGCAAACTGATGTAGGAGGACCCAGTCCACGGGGAACTGTACCATTCCTGGGCAGGTGGGCCTGGCCTGTATATATAAAAATCGAGGTGCATGTGAGCCAGGGAGCAGCGTTCTTCCTTGGTTTCCGCTCCAGTTCCTGTCCTGACTCCCCTCAATGACGGGTGGTGACCTGGAATCCTGAGATAAAGTAAACCCTTTCCTTTGATCGTGGTGTGTATCACAGCACCAGAATGCAAACTAGGATGTTGACCAGAAGCAACTGGGGAGGAACCGGTTTATGTGGCTTGCACTTCCAGGTTACAATCCATTATTGAGGGAAGTCAGGGCAGAAACTCAAGGCAGGAGCTTGAAGCAGAAA
>NW_008473247.1:0-1199 GCF_000622305.1 Nannospalax galili | reverse complement strand
GGGTCATCACAATACTTCAGTTTGACATCACAATGCTCCAATGCATCATGACAGTTCTCCAGTGTGACATCACATTGCTCAGTGTCCAGAACGATGCCCAAATTTGTCATCTCAATGTTCACTAAGCCATCACAATGCCCCAATTTGTCATCACAATGCTCCAATGTGCCATCACAATGCTCAGTGTATAATCAAAATGCACCAGTGTGTAATTTCAATGCTCAATGTACTATCACAATTCTCAATGTGCCCTAAAAATGACCGAATCTGCCATAAAAATTCCTCAATGAGTCATCACAATGCTCCAATACAACTTCAAAATGCTACACGGTGACATCACAATGCTCAGGGTGCCATTGCAATGCAGTAATGTGCCTTGACACTGCCCCAATGTGCCACCACAGTCCTCCAATTTTCCACGACAATACTATCCTCAGTATGCCATAATAATGCACCTATGCACATCACAATGCTCCTATGTGCCATCACAATGCGTCAGTGTGCCATAACAATGTTCAATGTGGCATCACAGTGCTCCAATATGACATCATAATGTTGCAAAGTGCCTTCACAGTGGTGAAGGTGTCATCACAATCCCCCACTGTGTTATCACAATGCTCAATGTGCCATCACAACTACCCAAATGGCCAACACAATACTTGAATATGTCATCATAATGCATCAATGTGCCATCAAAATGTTAAATGTGCAACCATGCTTAATGTGCCATAACCATGCACCAATTTGTCATCAAAATGCAACACGTTGACATGACAATTTTTGATGCGTCATCACAATGTTCCAATGTGACATCACATTGCTCAGTGTCCATAGTAATGCCCCAATGTGTCATCACAATGCTCTATGTGCAATCACACGCATCATGAAATGACATGAGTCATTTCAATGCTTAATGTTGCATCACAACGCTCAAAGGACCTAACAATGCCCCAGTGTGCCATCACAATTCCCCAATATGTCATCACAATGCCCGATATGTCCTCAAAATGCTACATTGTGACATCACAATGCTTAGTGTGCCTTCACAATGCAGCAGCGTGTCATCAACATGCTTCACTGTGCTTTTACAATGGTTCATGTGCAATCAAAATGCTCCAGTGTGCCATCACAAAACCTCAATGTGCCATCACACTACTCCTATGTGTCATAAGAATTCTCCAATGTGCCATCACATTGCT
>NW_008473246.1:0-1199 GCF_000622305.1 Nannospalax galili | reverse complement strand
TTTTATTCATTCTCTAATTATCCACCAATTGTTTATGACATAGCATATATTATGCTACATTTAGAAATAAAAGAATGTCATTTATGAAATTAAAGTCCCATGTCCAAGAAACTTACTGTAAGTTTTATCACTTTATACAAGAGTAAAGTGATAAAATCATTACTCATTTAACATTTTAATAGCAGCAAAAATTGCTGATTACTTGCCATTCTTTTTATCTCTTTGCATAAATGTACCTACGTTTCTCTTTATACCATTAAAATATTAGAAATATTTTTACAATATATTATAGGTAATGCATCTAATGATTTTTATTACACACATTTGTGAAATCTAGTCAATTTTCACACATTATTGTGCTTATTTCTATCATGAATAAATTTCTCACATGGAGTAAAGATCTTTTTTTTATATAAAATCTCTCCGATATCAATATAGATGATCATCAGTAGATGAATGGGTATTGAAAATGTGGTACATTGCATGGTGGATTTGAATTCAACTGTAAAGAATAACAAAATTATGACGTGTTCAGGAAAATGGATGGAAACAGCAAACACTAAATTGAGTGAAGTATCCAGGCTCAGAAAGACAAAAGCTAAGTGTTCTTGCACTTATGTGGGCTCTAGCTTCTAGTTTGTGTTTCCATGGGGGTAAGTATAAGCAGAAGGAAAGAATCTAAAAGAGGCCCACAGGAGGAGGAAAAGGAGCTTTAGGGGAGGAGGATGAGGAGGGTAGTTCCACACATGTGATATGTAAGTGGAGCAGAGGATGCTGGGTGTGGAAGTGGGGAGGGGGCAGGGCACAGGACAGAGGGTGGGGGACCTGCCCAGACTATGTTTGAAAATGCCATAAGGAAACATGCTACTTTGTATGCTAATTAAAAAACTTAGTTCTTTCCAAAATCGGAGCATTTTACTGCACACTACTCATTTGTAAAGTCTCTTCATTCCCCCTCCCCTATCTGCACCTCCCCATAGCCCCCCTTATTGACTTCATTCATTCTGTCATATATATTAAGGCCTGTTGAGTCAAGTTTGTGACCCCAGACATCCCTTGGTGTGAGTTCATCCCCTAGAGCCTGGTCAATCTATTTAACATCACTCCCTTAAAGACCACCCCTTCCTCACCCAGAAGTGATCAGCTGCTAATAGTTTGTCAGCTAAAGCTGGGTTTTCTTACCCATTTTCCCAGTTCTC
>NW_008473245.1:0-1199 GCF_000622305.1 Nannospalax galili | reverse complement strand
CAGACAGACCCTCAGTGTCAGACAGACAGACCCTCAGTGTCAGACAGACCCAGCCTCACCACCTCTTCCCATTGCCTTTCTCTAGAATCGGAATGAAATCAATGCTGTCTTTGGAAATTTCCTTATTTTTTTAAATAGTTACTGCAGTGTATTCAGACTAAAGAGAAAATAAGATTCCAGTTCTTTATACGGTTTTTTAAAGATGAAACTAAACTCAAATATCTGATATGAAAGAAATATATTCACACACCCATTTACTTCAGCAATTTTTCACATTGACTAGATTGGATATCATTTCTCAAACCATGCATTGAATAAGAGCACCCTCATCAGGCCACAACTAATACATTAAGTTATATTAACTGTTCTAAACTGTTTCTTGCTTCCGAAATGAGAAACTTATGCAACAATAAACAAAAATTTCAGAAGCTTATGCTAGCTATCCCAAAATTATCTTTCAAAGCCTTATCACCCAAATTATCATTTCATAGAGGTGACTGCGAGCCATGTTTTATGTGAAAGTGAAGAAACAAATGCTGCAATGAAAAAATATTTTAGTTTAAACTCTACATCTGTGACAATGAACCTCTTCTGGCCTCTATTTATTCATCTCTAAGATGGGATAAACTTTAGTACATACTCCTTACTAGGATCAAATCATTTTAAAGTGCACTTTTTTGTATTTTATTTAGGGAGTTTGCACATGTGCCAAAACACACATGTGGGGACCAGAGAACAACTTGTGGGAATCAGTTCTCTCCTTCTGCTATGTGGATCCTGGGGATTAAATTAAAGTTGTCAGGCACCTTTTACCCACTGGGTCATCTTACCGGCCCCTCAAATCACTTTAAAGTGCTTTAAGGTAAAATGTAAAGCAATTATTATACATTATCATATATTATCAGTATTTTCTTTTGAAATGATATAGCATGAAAAATCACTTCATTTTTTCCAGATCATGAAGTATTTAATACTTACCAAAGACATTAGTTTTTCTGCATAAAAAGTACCCATACTTCCTGTTTCATGAGACAAGGTCTCATGTATCCCAGGCTGGCTCCAACCACTCTGTGGACCAAGATTAACTTCTGATTCTTCTTTCTCCACCTGCTGAGTTCTGGGATTATAGGCAGGTACCACCATACCCAGTCTATGCAGTACTGGGATCAAACCCAGGACTTTATGCATTCTAGGCAAGC
>NW_008473244.1:0-1199 GCF_000622305.1 Nannospalax galili | reverse complement strand
GTCCTCATCTTCATCAGCTTCTCCAACTATTCCAGTAATGTGACAGCAGCTTCTTCCAAGTCTAAACCAATTTCCAAATCTTTTTAGCCATCTGTTACCTGCAGTAAATGACCTGATGTCACTCATCTCAGAGGACCTTTGTTGGTAAAATCATGTTGGCTAGCCAATTCCTAATTCATGATGCCCTCAATACATGTGAACACATTTTCCATTTTGGTCTTCTATCCAAAAGTGTGATTCCCTTTCAACTTAAATAAAAAATGATCACATACCATGGTCATAAATTTTGCAATCTGGATTACAAATGTAAAAGTAGCATAGACTGCTAATCTCTTTGCAAATTCAAATTTAGAAGATTTGTTCTTATTATAGATCTTAGTAACTTCACTGTGATGACTTTTAACTGAGAACTAACTTTTCACTTAAAGGTGAGATATATGGATTCTTTGGCATATTTGAATTGGGATCTCTATGTATGCACTTTGAGACTCTTATTAGGTAAAAGAAAGCAGACACAAAGCAGGGGTGCTGCAGTCACTACAGCCACATTGGAAATCAGTCTGGAGTTTACTCAAAAAACAAGAAATCACATACCCAAAGGACTTTTTATCTGGACACATACCCAAAGGACTTTTTATCTCGCTACAAAGATATCTGTGCATCCACATCATTGCTGCTGTATTCCCAATAGCTAGGGAATGGAATTAACCTATATTTCCATCAAATGATGAGGGGATAAGAAAATGAGGTACATTTATACAATGGACTACTACTCAGCTATAAAGGAAAATGAAATAATGAAATCTGCATTGGAAAAATGTGCTCAGTGGTATCACCCAGACCTCCAAATACAAACCTTGCATGTTCCTTCATATGTGGATCCTAGCTTCAAATCCTGTGTTTTATATATTTAACCTGAAGGACATGTGGAAACTAAGAAACTAGAAAATGTCCATTGATAGGAGATGCACTTATAGAAGGATGATAGTAGAATATGGGTGAAATGAAAGTGGGGGTGGGGGTACTCGGAAAGAAGATTCAAGCAGGGAGTGGGGTGATGGAGATGGAGCAATGAGGGGCCAGGGAAAGGCATAACTAAGATGAATTGTGAAAGAAGAAGCTATTTGGAAACTTATCACTTGCAGTTCAAGTAAAAAATATAAGAGGTGATAATAGATAATAAGTAAATATAAAAATTA
>NW_008473243.1:0-1199 GCF_000622305.1 Nannospalax galili | reverse complement strand
CTCTCTCTCTCCCAGAAGCCATAGTTTGGCAGTAGTTTATCACTTAGGATTGGAGCATCTTACTCCCCATTCGCCCACCTGTGTGCTGGAGTTTTGTCTGATTCGAGCTTATGTAGGTCTTGTGCATGCTGTCATCATTAATGCGAGTTCATGTGAAGCACTGTCCAGCTGTCTGGAAAGCACTGTTTCCTTGTCACCCATCACCTCTGGCTCTTACAACCTTTCTGTCCTACTTTCTGCAATGATCCTTGGGCCTTGGGAGAGAGACCTTTGATATAGGTGTCCTGTTCAGTGCTATGCACTCTGAAGTCTCTTCTCTGTGCTTTGGCCACTTTTGGGTCTCTGTACTAATCACCATCTGCTACATAAAGACGTTTCTCTGGTGGAATTGAGAGATGCATTTATATAATAAGTCATTAAGAGTTGGCTTAATAGTATGTCCATTTAGCTGAATAATGGTAGTAGATTCTCCCCTATGGCCTGTGGCCTGTCTAGCCACATGTTCCTAAGCCTGATATCAGTGTCAGGTAGGGACTCCACCTTGTGAAGTAGACATTAAATCTAGACATTAAATCTAATCAGAAAGTGGTTGGTTACTCCTATAACATGTGTGCTACTACTGCACCAATGGGCATATCATGCCAGGAAAGTTGTTTTTGTAGCTCCCAGGATTCATAGCTGGGCAATGTTGATGATTACTTTTCCCTATTGATTCTTTGAGAATTTTATGCTATGTATTTTGATCATATTCGGACTCCCTCCTCCATCTCTACTCCCACCAGACTACTCCAGACTTCATGTCCTCTTATTATTATTTTGTAAGGCCCAATGAGCCTAATTTGCATCCCCCAATGCTCTTGGGTGTGGGTCCATGTGCAACAGGGTCCACGTGCAACACCTATGCAAGCTCAAGCTCCCAGTACAGTGTTGGCCACCGAAGTGAACAAGATACTCCAACCCTAGCTTGGGAACTATTGCCAACTGATAGCTACTGGGAGCTAGAGATTCAGTTTTCTTTAAGGGTGTGATACCAAATAATTTGACCAGACTCCACAAGGTGAACCCAATCACCATCTTTTGCTGGATAAATCAGTTCAACATCCTTTCACAAAGTTTACTCACATCAGAAACAGAATGATCCTAAAACAAAATTCGTCTCGTGTTACATCTTTCAGTGAATTCCCATTGTTGTAAAGATA
>NW_008473242.1:0-1199 GCF_000622305.1 Nannospalax galili | reverse complement strand
TATATATATATAATGCACTGAGTCCATTTATTGGTACTCGTATGTACCTGTGTGCACTCTTTGCTTAGGGATGCCCACTTGTTATTAGATAACCTCTCAGGGAGTTAGTTCCTGGAGAAAATTGATTCTTCCTTCTTCAGCACCCACTGATTGCCTGTAGCCCTTCATTTTGACGTGATCTTTTGTAGGATATTCTTAGGAAATCTCAGGAAGCACTTATCAGGACAGAATCCAGTTCCCTCTAGGACTGTGAAATGATTGGCTCCTGTTTCCTTGGCTCCATACAATGTTCATACATGTACATATGTGAACACACATGTACAGATACACACGGACACACACATACAGTCTGAGCCTTTGCCAGGCACCCCTCCCTTTTTCCTTCAACTGTATGTGATCATTTTCCCAACGGTAGGCTCTCTGGTCTTTTCTGTTCACACACTTGGGAGTGTGGCTCATAGAACTATGAGGTGTATTTATGATGGTCCCAACAGCTGAGATGCCTTCCAAAGGAAGAGACTTGGTTGTCATTGTTTTGACTCTATGAACTCTGTTTAACTCTGGATATTTCCTAAATGGAAGAAAAGAGCCAGAAAGGCCAAGATACCTGGCTGAAAGTTTGTCTTAAAAGTTGGGAACTGAGCCCAGGATTTGCATACACTATAAGCAGTCGCCCATGGTACCCTAACACTTATCCTGAGACATCTTTGAATATCCATCACTTAGTATAGTGTCAGACACACTAGTAGCTTTAAACCATAGACAGACAGGTGAATGGGTGAGGGAGTCACCTCTCAGGCTGTTCTCTTGTCAAACTCTGGCTTCTAATATGAGGTGACACTGTGTCCTGACCTCCTCACTTCTGTGGCTAGTGCTCAGGTCCAGGCTAGTAGGACAGTAGGAGATGGGTTCTGTCCCTCCCTATTATCCTTTGAGTGCTCAGAATTCATCAGTGTGGACCCCACTCAGCAACATTACCAAGCAGTGGATATTGTACAACAAATAAAGGACCAACTCTGCACTCAAACTCTGCAGGGAGCCAGCGTGGAGACAGAGAAACAGCAAGAGCAGTTACAGCCTCATGTGGGGCTCAAGGACTAAGTGGGCCTTAGAGATGGTCCATCAGGGCTAGAAGGGTGAGACTGGACTGCTAGGCAGCCTTGGATCCCACAGCCCAGGGCTTTTTAAAAATATCTTCA
>NW_008473241.1:0-1199 GCF_000622305.1 Nannospalax galili | reverse complement strand
AAACATGATAATGAATATTTTAAATTATATTATATTATATTTACTTATTTGTGTGTGTATGCACATATACATGTGCTCGCACATGTGAGACACACATGTAGAGGTCAGAGGATAACTCACAGGAATCAGTTCTCTCCTTCCATCATGTGGGAACTGAGACTTGAACTCAGATAGCCAGGCTTGGTAAAAAGTGCCTTTCCCGCCAAGACTATTTTTCATTTCACAATTTCGCTTAAATAGTATAATCAATCAATTACATGTAGTATCTCTCTTTGTTTTATAGAAGTTTTGTGATTCTGGTCCTGACTATTATTATATGTTTTTCAAATAAGGAAGGTCAGTCATACAATTATTTTCATAATGTGCTCCAAGTTAAACAGCTAAAAACTGACTGAGCTAATATTGGAATCTATTTTCTTTACTCCCAGAATTCACTCTGTCTGTACAACTGTTTCCACCCCAAATTACATTAGGAACTTCTTTTGCCTGGTGCTGTAGATGAGTAAGCATATTCAGGGCAGAAAGCATTCTCTTTTGGAAGTTGTTTTACAGAGTAGCAATAATAACGTGCAAACGAGAATGAATCTGCATTTCCTGTAAACTCTGGTGGACTTTGTAGACACAGTATTGCTTTCAGGAACAGATAAGACATGTTGATTCATTTCTCAATGCAAAAAATAAATATAAAAAGAAAAACTAAAACTCCAATGAAACAGTAGTGCAGTCAGAAAAATAAACAGAAAGGGCTGAGAATGTGACTCAGTTGGTACAGCGTTACCTAACATGCACCAAAATCTGGGTTTGATCATCAGTACTTCATAAACTGACAGCTATGGTGTACACCTGTTATCCCATCTCGGGAGTTGGAAGCAGGAGAATCAGGTAGGAGTTCAAGTCATCCTCATCCTCCTTACACAGCAAAATTGAGACCAGGCTAGGTTACATGACACCTTGTCAAGAAAGAAATCTGCAGTATCCTCCACCTGTTGCAAAAAAAAGCTTCTTTGATGAGTTCTATATAGCATGTTTGTTGCTCTAACGGTGGTCTTTTCTACCAGCACTGCATTTCCCCTCCAAGCAGCTCCTAAGTATACATATGCATTAATACTCAGTCTACGTGCATTTCTCATAGGGTTTCTAGGGCACCACTTTTCCTTTTAAGCTTCCTAGCCCCCCAAGATTCACTCATTTCTACTCTT
>NW_008473240.1:0-1199 GCF_000622305.1 Nannospalax galili | reverse complement strand
GTGTTGGCAGTAACAGCGTTCTCAATCATTTTTGGTTTCTATGTTTTATTACCTGGAAATTTATTTGTCCTTTCCGGGGGCAAGATATAGACAAGTCTTTCTTCCCTTTGTGCTGTTAATTTGGCATCGGGGATGTGCTGTTTGATCAGTGATGTGATACTCTCTGGGTCACACGTTTCATTCAGATGCAAACTGACATTTAGAAAGAGTAAGATACAGTTATTTTTACCCAATACTACATCTCCAAACAACTTTCTTTGTAGTATGTGCTATGATTTTGTGAACATTTGTGGGACTTAATTGCATAATTTACAGAAAGAAGCAAAATGTAACAACACTAATACTGTACAGTCTATGGAATATGGTAGAGAAACTAGTGGAAGGGTAGACTGAGATCATGTAATTCAAAGATTATCATTTAGAGGAAAGAAATATTCAGCAGTATTTGGCTGTGGGAAAGTGGAGAACACCTGAACATAGTAAAATCAAAAGAGAAGTGATTAAGAACATGCTAGTGATGTCACACTAATGCAGGCCCCAAAGCTCAAGGGAACTGTCTACATCTCTGAGTATGAGTTCTCACCTATGACATGAAATAATACCCAGCTTCATATGAACTTTGACAGGTGGAATAAAGCAATGTTATGAGTTGACAGATGCACTAATGTATGGGTATAACAATGAATCATGTGAATCAGCTTAAATTATGTCTATTATGTCTATTATGTCTAGCAGAATCATAGTAATAGTTCCTCCCCCATGATCTGTGACCTGTCTAGCCAGCCACAAGTTATTGGCCATGATAACAGCATCATGGATGGACTCCATCTTGCAAAGCTGGCCTTAAATCCAAGTAGAAGGTAGTTAGTTACTCTATATACTCATACCACTATTGCACAGTGAACACATTTTGTCAAGGCAGTCGTTATTGTAACTCCCAGGGATCACAGCTGGGTAAGGTTGGCGATCACCTTTCTCTGCCAGTAACATGCGCAGCACCTTCTAGCACTAGGAAGGCTATCCAGCAGAGGTGTAACTTCAAAGTCAGCACCAGCTTGGTTTCTCATTTGTTCTATGACCCAGATATGTAGTCTCTTCAGCAATAGGGTCTTACTATCAAGTTCTGGTGAGTCACTGTGTTCCCCAGGGGTCCTGGTTCCTCCAAGGGGTGGGGCCTGCTGTAGAGGATTGACTGTGGA
>NW_008473239.1:0-1199 GCF_000622305.1 Nannospalax galili | reverse complement strand
TGGGCCTGAGGAGAGTCCAATAGGAGTCCAAGGACAGGAAGGCCCTGGCAGGAGGGCTGAGGGCTCATGAGAGCAGGCATGCCAGGGTTGGGGAAGACACATACCCTTCCCTTCAGAGCTTGTCCCCTGGCTGGCCCTCCTTTCTCATATTTTTCAGGCCCTGTGATCTTTACTATAAAGCAAACCATATGGTTTTGATTTGGGTTCTTGGCTTACTGAAAGCTTTCATGTCTCCAGCAGCAGGAAGCCTGCTAGCCTCTTCAAGCAACTGCTCTAGCATCCAAGAGAGGACTTGTGCACCAACTGGGCATGGGATCCCAGTAGAGGGTAATGTGCGGAACGGAGAAATTATATATTAGGAATAGCTGTAGATGTGGGGAGACGTGTATATCTGGAATTCACAGGTGAAGCACCTGTGTGTGTGGAACCAGAGGAAGTGGCTTTTATCCTTCATGCTATGGCTAGATTTCCATCTGATTCTTTGTGTGCAATGGTCCATTCCTGGAGGTAAAAGAGCAGAACCCAGCCCTTCTGGAAGAAATCAGGGAAGGAAGTATTTTCTTACATAAGGGACCACATGAAGATTCAGTCCCATAAATCAGTCACCAAGATGATTTGGATCAGGTATGCGTCAGATGAACAATGGGATTCATTGAAAGCTACTCTTGGGTGACAAGCTAAGGAAAACCTCAAAGCAATCATTTCCCTTAGTCCTGTGATGCTTTTTAATTTTCACTCACTTGTTCTTGTTAGGGTCTGTGGACTTGCTGACCCCTCTGCTTGGAAGGCTTTCTTAGTTGTTTCCATACAGTTGGACCTTGGCCTTTCACATTTCAAGTGTCTCCTCAGGCCTTGTCTGGCTGACCTGTCGAGTTAGTCCCACTTCACTTTACTCTCCAGATCTTGTTTTCCTTATTTCCTTCCTGGAACTCTTGTGTATTTGAAAGGGACACATGCGTTTACTTGTTTGGGTCTAGTTCTCCAGCCATCATGGAAATGTTCTGGAAGTGTCCCGTCACTGCCGAATCCCCACTGATGAATCCTCAATGTCTAAAATATTGTCTACAGAACAGTGAGTTGCTAAATGTGCTGAGCAGGGGAGTGAAAAAGTGGAGGGTTAGGGGTCGAGGAGCTAGCCCAGGAAAGCTAGATGGAATTGGAATGGGATGCATGTGGCCAGAAAGAGAAGAAATGATAGA
>NW_008473238.1:0-1196 GCF_000622305.1 Nannospalax galili | reverse complement strand
GATGATAGATAGATAGATAGATAGATAGATGATAGATAGATGATAAACAGATAGATGATAGATTGATATTGATATATATCTATATATAGTTATACTTTATATTCCCTAAAGATTCTCTTACTTTTATATAAATATTAGGCTATTCAAATTTCATTTGATTATAATATTATATATGATAAAATAAAAATATATAACTTTTTATTTCTTTTTGTCTATCATAACAATCCAGGCTAGAACTTTGCTCATTATAGATAGGAGTTCACCAACAAAGAAACATCCTTCTACTTACGCACTTATTCTTCCTATCTGTCCTACTGTATTTCAACTATTTCCTCTAGTCTGAATATAATTGGGCCTTGTTCCTAAATTCATTCTATTGACATCGAATTTGATTGACGCTCTTATACCATTTACATTTAGTCAGCATGTCTGTGTTTTATGCTTGGTCTTTTATTTATTTTTGCATTTCCCTGTTTACTTTTTCAATTCAACTTGTAGATTACATGCACATCTTTTAAGAATCAATTTAGAATTTTATAGTGTATTTCCTCATCTTATACAACTTGTACTGTACAGGTTGTTTTATTTAATAGTGTATACATGACTTGTCAATCTTCCAGATCTGTCATTTTGTTTTAGAATGAGAGATTGACGTCTCATGTCCTTTTCTATTTCTTTACTTCTCCTGATTTATAAACAATCTTAATAGTAAACTATGTAACTTCCAAGGACTCAAAACAAATAGAAAAGACTATTTTATTCATCCTTATTGTTGTTTACATCATTCTTTATTCCTGGTATTTCTACATTCATTTTTTTCTTTCTGTTTAAGAATCTTAAAAACAAGGTGACTCTTAGGATAGGTCAGCAAACAGCAAATTATAATCACTTCATTTTTTTCTTCATTTTTTACAAATGTGTTAGGTTGGGAGCACTGACTGCTCTTGCAGAGGACTCAGGTTTCTCTCTTAGAACCCATATGGTGACTAACAACTGCCCATAACTCCATTCCAGGAGAATCCGTTGCCCTCTTCTGACATCTGCGGGCATTACATGACATAGGTACACTTACACACATGCAGGCTGTTGCGGGTGTCCTGGGGCCCTACCGGTGGGAGGTAGAGTCTGTGAGGAGTCATGACGCAGACTCTGGGAGTCAGGTGAGAAGCAGGCAGTGTGAGCAGCTGCAGGCTCAT
>NW_008473237.1:0-1198 GCF_000622305.1 Nannospalax galili | reverse complement strand
ATAAATAAATAAATAAATAAATAAATAAATAAATAAATAAATACAAATTTTTGTTAAAGAAAAGTTGGGGGCTAGAAAGATGGCTCAGCAGTTAGGAGCACGTGCTGTTCTTGCAGAGGACCAGCCATCAGTTCCCAGCACCCACATGGTGGCTAAGAACCATCCACAATTCCAATTCCAAGGGATCTTATGCCTCTTCTGGCCTCCACAGGCATTGGATACATGTGGTGCACTTACATATATGCATGTAGGCAAACATTCATGCACATAAAATAAATCTTTTTCAAGAAGGGCAAATACTTGTTTCCAATGGAAGAAAAAGCACAATAAATTCCTGGAGCTGCTTTGTTTGTCTCTTTTGGGGCAACTTACTAGGAACAGTCATGCTAAAACACACCTTGTCTACATCTAGAACATTCCATAGCACCAAGCAAGCTCTCAGCATTCTTAGGGGTTCACACATATAAGAGCCCCCAAGTTTTAGAATGATTAGCTTCCTTGGAAATCGTTCCACCTCTGAGCCACCTTCCCTATAACGTTAACCTGGCATTATTATAAACCAAATAGTATTAATCAGCCCCATTCTACAGGTCTCCCAACTACAGGGGCACTAGCCCCTCCTCAGAGCTTTCTAATGAACTTATCTTCTCAGAAGCCACCAGTCAATCACACTGTGTAACAATATTCTGCATGTCCTACAATCAGGCAAATCTGCCTTCTATGTCCTACTCCGCCCTCACTAGCTGTGGTCCAGCCTGTCTGGTGTTTTGTTTCCTTAACTATAAAATACTATCACAACTGCTTTGTGCTTGAAGGACCACAAGACAGATCCAACAATAAATTTATATCTAAGGGAGGGAGATAAAGTTCTCCCCTGCTCTGATTTGAGAGCACCATTAAAACCATGAAATCCCAGAGAGCACATAGCAATCCATTTAATGACTAGATGAATCTGTTTGTCTTGTTTAAAACTTATAAAAGCTTATGACATTAAACCTGTCTGTAGTAGGAACTACATGTGCCACTAGCTGTAAGTGTCCTCTGTAGACCAGATGTAGTCACTACCTCAAGCTCACCAAAACAGAGGCAGAATGAGCCACAAGATTAACCTAGGCCTCAGTCTCATCTGGAGAATGTCCATCCTATCATCCAACAGCTGAGAAAGGTGGGTAAAGATATCATGGGTGGGACATGGAAG
>NW_008473236.1:0-1199 GCF_000622305.1 Nannospalax galili | reverse complement strand
GGTGTATGTATGACCTGAGGGTATGCACACTGGATAGCCTTTACCCAGTGTTGGTCATGCCTGCTCTTCCTAGCCTTCCAGAGACAGGGTATCCCAAGATGTATTTATTTTTATGTATATTGGTGTTTTGCATGCATATATGTGCATCACATTCCCATGTGTACCTGGTGCCACAGAGATCAGAAGAGGGTGTCAGATCCTCCGGAACTGGAATTACAGATGTTCACAAGTCATCACATGGATGCTAGGAATTGAACCCAGGTCCTCTGTGAAAATAGCAAGTACTCTTAATGGCTGAGCCATCCCTCTAGCCCCAAGAGAAGCTTCTTTATTCATATTTTATTTTATGTGTAATAGTACAATTTACATATTAAACATTATAGAATGAATTGATGGAAGGTTTTTGGTTTTTTTTTTGTTTTTTGGTCTTTCTGAGACAGTCTCACTGTAACCCCAGCTGGCCTGGACTCACTATGGAGACTAGGCTAGCCTTGATCTCACAGAGATGCTCCTGTCTCTCCCTCCTGAATGCTGGGATTAAAGGCGTGGACCACCACGCCCTACCTACTATTGTTGTTTTAAGACCATCTCACTCTGTAGACCAGGCGGCCTGGAGCTCTCAGACAGCCACCTGGCTCTGCCTCCCAAGCACTGGGATTAAAGGTGTTCACCACCATGCATGGACCTGTTGCTGTTTTAAATGGAAAAAAAGGGAAAATTTTCAAATTCCAAACTGCCTCCCCCAAGAACAAAGCTTTTTAAAAATCACTTTTTCTAGATGGGTCAGTGCAGCAAATATATTAAGTGACTAGTCAGGTCTAATTCCTATTACACTAATGGTCAATGGAAAATTTTAAAGACCCAACTGTCATAGTCACTGCCTCAAAGGACTAACAAACAACCAGATGAAAAACTTTAAAGCAAGCCAAACCACATCACCACCCAGTTCAAAGGTATGGATGATGACCAGCAGGGTGCTCAGGAAATTGTGTCCAGTGCAAGGAAGCAAAGAAGTGTGCCAGTGTATTTCAGGGGAGAATTTCCAACAAAAGTGAGTGAATACCTTTGAATTTGGAGGGAGAGGCTTTGGTGATTATAGTTATTTATGTGGAGAAACCAACCTCTTTCGTTGATGTCGTTGAATACTCAGGTGTTTCTCCACTTCATGTCAGAAATTTCAGATGTATGTAAGTTTGTAT
>NW_008473235.1:0-1199 GCF_000622305.1 Nannospalax galili | reverse complement strand
GAGGGGTGGCCAAGCTGGAGGAAGGACATATCACCGGGGGTGGGCTTTGAGAACATATGGCTTATCACACTTCTAGGCTGTCTCTTCTTCCGGTGCTAGATGTGAGCTCTCAGCTTCCTGTCGTACAGGACACATATCTTTTGGAAAAGTAAGCCCAAATACACTCTTCCTTCTATAAGCTGCCTTTGCCATGGTGTTTTACCACAGCAACAGAAAAATAACTAATACAACATCTGAGTGATGTAAACTGCATTTTTACTCAAGTACACATGACACAGTCACAAGAGCTATCAACACAAAACAAATCAAATAGGAAAATAATTTGATTCGATTATTTCTGAAGAGACACATAAATGGTAAAAAACAAAACAAAGAAAACCCTCAATATCACCTCACCCCTGGAAGTCTACTATTAAAAAGAAAAAAATGTAACATATATTGCTGAGGATACAAGAGGAACTTATTACACTGGTAGGACTATTAATTAGTAGAGCCATGACTTAGGCTATAACATGGAGTTTCTCAAAAAACTACAAGCAGAATCTCCCATAATCCAGGAATTCAAGTACAATTTGTATGCAAAAGAAATAAAATCAGTACACTGAAGAAACCCCTGTAGGTCCCTTCAGAAAAAATGGATTTAATGAAGGTATCCACCTATAAATAGGGAAAATGCAGCAGATAAACATATTATGCAGCTATAGAAAAGGATGAAATTTTTGTCATTTGTTGCAACATGGATGAATTAAGCCATATAGAGAAAAACAAACCCTGCATGTTCTTACTTATGTGTGAATAGCTAAAAGAGATTATATAGAAGCAAGGTGTGCAACTGTTTGTTATTAGAAGGCAAGAAGTAGATGAGGTGAGCGGGGAGAGTAAGTTTGGAAAATACAGGTACCAAAACACATCCAGCAACAAACAGTTCTACTACAAGCCCGCCAGCAAGGTACTTACCATCTAGAGTTAGCATATATTTGAAAATAACTACAAGTTTGAAGGTTCCCAACATAGAGATAAAATTTTGTCAAAGAAAATGCTAATTACCCTGATTTGATTATATATTGTATAGAGCACCTTTTATACTGTACTCCAAAATATTAGTATTAAACCCCCCCTCATTTAGGGACTTAAAGGACAGTTTTTGTCCCTTGCCCTCCAAGGTTGACTAAATTCCAGGGGACTATGGAACATCTCTC
>NW_008473234.1:0-1199 GCF_000622305.1 Nannospalax galili | reverse complement strand
GCTAGGTTACCCCCCTGAGGGAACAATTCTTCACTTCTTCACACCAGCACGCAAAGCTAGTTTCCTATTGGTCTCTTAGAGAACTCATCCATTTTTTGTTCGATTTGGGTTTGTTTTGCGGAGTCCATTTCCCACCCTCTCCTACATGTCTATGTATGCACATTCTATTTACAGTGAACTCTAGATGATTAGGAGGATGGCAAGTAGATGGCTGCTCATGCTGAGTATGGTCTTTCAATTAATTTTTGTTTCTAGCATCTTGATTTATTCCTGTCTTATACTATATCTGTATTTCCCACAATTCTGTTAGATATAAAGTTTTCTCTGTGTATACATCTTCAACATATATTCTAGTTTGAAGATCATTTCCCTGCTTCAAAATAAAGTTTTGGAAAATAGAGGAAGTGTCTTCAGACCTTCTTGAATCAGATGCCCGGCCATAAATATTTATTTATATTTAATTCATTAATTAGACTTAATGATTTTGTCATCAATTTCTAGAAAGGGGGAGGGTAATGAATTAGAATTCAGGTCCTCTGGAAAAGCAACACTCTCTCTCCAGCCCCCCTAACTATATATTTTAACAGAAATCTTCCATCTCATTCTTGTTTGAAGTGTTTCACATAGACCAGTGTACACCACACATGAAATCATCACCTGGGAGAAACTGTGGGACCACAAATGCTGCTGTGATCATTTTTTGGAAAATTTAATCTTTTATGACATCCAACATGGAAGAGAATGATCAACAGAAACAAATGGGAATGCGTATACATATATAAAGACCTTACAAAAAAAGAATTCAGAGACCTGAAGAGAACTTATTTTTTTATTGTAAGTTAAACACAAAGTACTGAACTGCCACTTATTAAGAAACTGAAAGTACTTGGGTATTTGAGACACAAATTTGACCCTAGGAGGGTACAGATAGGGAGGGGATCTAAATTAGATAAAAATGTATGAGATTCGCAAAAGTTCAACTTAAAAGATGCTATTAAAAAAACTAGAAATTAAAATAACTCCTTAGAAATTAAAAGGTGACTACCGATATAAAACACTGTAGCAGAAAGATTGAAGAGGAATGTAGACTTTGGAGCCTAAAACTAAAAACTGAATGTATAAACAAAGAAGCGATATAGGAGCCATAGAAGACCACGCCAGGATGTTCAGCTCCTGACAGACCAGTGATATGTGTTCCG
>NW_008473233.1:0-1195 GCF_000622305.1 Nannospalax galili | reverse complement strand
TTGTGGAAACTTTAGAAAATAGATTACTGGGGGCATGCCTTGAAGTTTTATAGCTGGGCCCTACTTCCTGACTGCCTTCTGCTTCTTGACTATAAACTCAATGTGATCCTCCATCTCGGGCTCCTGCTGCCATGCCTTCCCTGTCTCCATGGTCTGTATCCCCTCAAACTGTGAACCCAAATAAACTTTCCACCCTTAAGTTGCATGTTTTGCCAGGTATGTGGTCACAGCAACGAGAGAGGCCATTCAGTTTCATCAGCAAGGTTCTTGTCGCTCTGATCATCGTCTTTTGTGTCTGGTCTTTCACAGCCCCTCTCAGCTTCATCTCCCCAGGGTGGGAATTCTGTGACTCGGAGGCAGCCCTCTCTCCTGCTGCTACGTGCTTCTTCAGCTTTCTCAGAGGTGGGTCGGGGGCAGGTATTTGTTTGTTTGGTTGGTTTTTTTTGTGTGGCCCTTTCTACGGAGAACTTCCCCACCCTCCTCCAGCCTTCCACTAACTTGGGGTCAAGAAATAATACTGCCTGTGCCAGCCCCTGGAGAAAGGTCTGACTTAAATCAGAGATCTCTGCAGATAATCGCTAGTCTAAATGTGTTCTGAGTCCTGTGGCTCAGCCCTGTTGCACCCTGACCAGGGTCATTTCCTTGTGAGTTCTTGACTGTCACCTTTAAATATCCTACATGGCACTCGGTTTCTCAACTCACTTTTGCGTCTGATAAGGAGAGCATCTCGTTTACTCAGCCAACCCTACAATTTAGGAGCACATTATCCAACAAAGAGCTAAAACAAATTAATTAAGGCTCTACTTCAAAAAAGCTATGAAAGATCAATTAAATAAATCCAAACAAATTAGAAAAAAAGACAATTATTAAGAAAATGAAAATGACAGACCTGATAAATAAACTTAAGTAGCATAGATGGTGGAAGGGGAAACACAGTAAAATTGACAAATTATTGGTACTATATTAGAAACAAATATGAAAAAATACTATTGATTCCAAAAGTTTGTTTTTTAAAGGAAATTTGAAAAGATGAATTAAATAGATATTCCCTAGGAACTATCAGTGATCAAAACTGACTGCATAAAAGATGAAAAACCAGGGCTGGAGAGATGGCTTAGCAGTTAAGGACACTGGTTGTTCTTGTAGAAGAACCGGGTTTGAATCCCAGCACCCACATGGCAGCTAACAACTGTCC
>NW_008473232.1:0-1182 GCF_000622305.1 Nannospalax galili | reverse complement strand
TGTGTGTGTGTGTGTGTGTGTGTGTGTGTAAAATACAGAGTGGTGGATTCTTGTCTCTCTCTCACTTGAGAAATCCAGAGAACAAGATGGCCAGCTGAACAATCGAGGGGCAAGCAGTGGGACAGAATTAATCTGTGCTGTTAGAGTTCAGAGACAATGAGTGAGTGGAAGGCTCCAACGTGAGGCCTTTCCCTGCCTCAAAGAGTAGCCTGCAGGGAACAAAGGTGCTTGGCAGCAAAGACCTAAGGTGTCGTGGGATTCGTGGGGACTAGAGAAAGCAGGAGACCAGGTACAATGAAGACACAGGCTTTCATCAAAACAGTAACCAGTGGACAATGTTCCTAAGATTGAGGAGAATGGCTATCTCCAATGACCATTAATAGATTCTGAAATCTTCATCTTAAAATCCCCGCCTAAGTGTGAGACCATTAGCCACCTGGGAGAGTAACTCCCACCAGCTTATCATCCTCCCTCACGCCCAGTACTGAAGAGGTCAGCTGTGAGTTTTCCAAGAAAACATGTTAGACAAATTGAATTTCAATTTCATTCAGTTTATCGGAGCACAGAGTGATTCATGAATCAGGCTGTGCCCGTAGCCAGAAGAGTTTCAGAGCGTTCCACCCAGGAGTGTGAGCAGCCAGCTGGAAGAGACCAAACAGAAAAACAAAACCCAGAACAGAAATCGTCTGGGCACTTGTCTCCCTTGGATATGGAATGATCTTTGGCTGCCCATGCAGCTCAGCTGTTTGTGACTGGCTAAACACCGGCTATGGGCCACTTAAAAACATACTCCTGAATTGCTTTTTATTTTATTTTAAATTTAGAAGTTTGTTTTCTACAAATGTATATATACATATACGTTTAAATCTAGATGCAATTCTTGTTTGGCTTATATTCTATGTTTCAGCTTGGGACACAGGCGCTGAAAGCTTTGAGGCAGGCTAGGCTGATGGCCTGCTGCTGCTTAACTAAAACTCCTCCTTTGGTCCATCAGGCTCTCAATCCCCAGACTAACCAGAATATTGGAACTGGATGTTTCTCTAGCACCATCAGAGTGGGCTGGTTTGGGCTCGGTGTGGTATTCACGAGTCACAACAGGAGTGCAATCAAATGATCCTTGAAGTCCTTTGTGTTTTCTTTATTTTTACCAAAGTGTCACCATTTGCTACTCACTTGATGGAT
>NW_008473231.1:0-1199 GCF_000622305.1 Nannospalax galili | reverse complement strand
GGCCAGCTGGGGATATAGGGAGACCCTGTCTCAATGACAGAAAAGACGGATGGATCATGGAGAATGACAGTTGGTTATCATAAATTTAAACAAGTAGTGACTCCAACTGCAGCTGCTGTGCCAGATGTGGTTTCCTCACTCGAGCAAATTAACACGTCGCCTGGTATGAAGCTATTGATCTTGCACATGCTTTTTTCTCAATACTTGTCCATAAGGACCACCAAAAACAATTTGCTTTCAGCTGGCAAGGCCAGCAATACATCTTTATAGCCCTACCTCAAGGGCCTATTAATTCTCCAGTCCTCTGTCATAACTTAATTCAAAGGGACTTGACTGCCTGCCTCTTCCACAAGGTTATTACACTGGTCCACTACATTAATGATATGCTGATTGGACCAAGTGAACAGGAGGTAGCAACCACTTTGAATTTGTTGATAAAGCATATTTGCATTAGAGGATGGGAAATAAATCCTATTGAAATTCAAGGGCCTTCTACCTCTCTGAAATGTCTAGGAGTCAAGTGATGCAGGGACTGCAAAAAATATTTCTTCTAAGGTGAAAGATAAGCTGCTGCACCTGGCCCCTCCCACTACCAAGAAAGAAGTATAGTGCTACTATTAGTAGGCCTGTTTGGATTCTGGAGGCAGCACACTCCATACTTGGATGTGTTACTTTGGCCCACATACCAATGACTCAGAAGGCTGCTAGTTTTGAGTGAGGCCTGGAACAGGACACTGCTTTTCAACAGGTGCAGGCTACTCTGCTACGCAGGCCATACAAGCCAGCAGACTTGATGGTACACTGGCAGATAGGGATGCAGAGCCCCACAGGTAAATCACAGTTGAGGCTTTTGGGATTTTAGAACTAGTTTCTACTTTCATCCATAGACAACTATTCTCCCTTTGAGAGACAGTCAATAGCAAGCTAACTAAAACAAGTAAAAACAACCCAGGACCTTGTGCATCCAAGGTAAGTACTCTGACTAAGCCACATCCACAGCCCCCAAAGCCTGGATTCCTACCATAGCATTCAAAGCCCTGTAAAGTCTGTCCTCCCTGCTTCATCTCCTAATTACTCTAGCACACACTATTCCAGCCCCTCTGGTGCTTCTCACCTGCTTCAAGGCCTTACACCTGGAGATTTTTCTTCCTAAGATGCCCCTAAATACTTAAGAATACCCCATCACTGAATCCCCCCCC
>NW_008473230.1:0-1199 GCF_000622305.1 Nannospalax galili | reverse complement strand
AGCTGCTCCGTGGTAAAGCTGCTCCGTGGTAAAGCACACCTAAAACTGAAGCTTCCTTTACCCGCTCTTCAGACGCTTCAGTCTTTCACCATCTCATCTTTGTTCCCAAAGGAGGAAAATCACGAATTTAGTGTCATACAAAATTTGCTCTCGGGAAACTGGGTCTTGTGGATTGAATTGTGTCCTACCAAGGGAAATGTGTTGAAATCTTATTTCCCAGTTCCCCAAAATGTGAACGAATTGGAAATAAGGGAGTTGTAGATATTATTATTTCACGTGAGATGCTATTCACCCATGGTTAGGGTGAGGGTGAGTTTTAAGTGTTCCTATTGCAATTTAACTGACAAGATGTGGGATAACATCAAGAAACAGGAAGTCCAGGCACGGAGACAGAGGCACACTGGAGTGAGGCAGCTACCTGGTGAGAGAAGCTAGGATGACCAGCTGTCACCAGGAACAGTGGGCAAGGCACCTCTACACCTTGGAGACAACAGCTGTCCATTGTTTGAAGAACTATAGTGTGTGGTATTTTGCTAAGTCAGTCCTAGTCTTGTGGGCAGACTCCTAATTCTGTCTGCTCCGGAATCCTCCATCCTACTCTATTTTGAAACCATTATTAACACTGTTCTGTATATGCTATAGGTATACACAGCACATACACACACATTGATACCTCTTATAAATAGCTTAACATATTGCCAAATATTTGATTCTAGGTACAATAGATGTCAGAATCATAAATTTATAAATGATGTATTTATTGACTTCAGAGACAAAGATATAGACATGCAGGGAGAGGTTTGATTTTCTTAGGCTAATGAACAGTGGGAGAAACTCCACCAGAATTTGTGTTTTCTGAAAGGGAGAAAATTATTCTAAAAGAGCTAGCTCAGGCTAGCCTCTCTAACATTGGAATCCCATCCTAATGAGCCCACCTGGAGATTAATTCTTAGCCAACACACTTACCACCTGTGCCAATGGCCATGAAGCAGATCGTGATCTATGAAGAACAAGAACCACAGTAGAGAATAAAATAGCAGCTTGGACACTGTTGATACAGGATAACTGTCCCCATCCTTTGGGACCTCACACAGACAACCTCCCTAAAACATCACTGGTGTGACACAAAGAAGGGTCAGATGACCTTGTATCAGCAGTGCTGAAGATGCTGGCCCAGTACAACCCACATGCTTTTTCTT
>NW_008473229.1:0-1199 GCF_000622305.1 Nannospalax galili | reverse complement strand
TGGGAGTCATCATCTGATTCCCCTAGTACGTCTGGTCAGTATTGGGGAACATCATTTGATTACCATAGTAAGTCTGGTCTGCATTGGGGGTCATCATTTGACTCCAGTAATTCTGGTCTCTCCTGGAAGTAACTGAATACTCCTCAAAGGGAGTCTGATCACTGTTGAAGGTCATCATGTGACATCCTTTAGGAGAAATTTGATTGTCACTGAGGGGGTTTCAGCTGGTTAACCTCAGAGACTGCTGTCTTGCTTACAGTGATGCTTGTCTTCTGGCAACCAGTGCATAATGTCTTTGGGGTGTCGTTGTCCTCTGTCACCTGAGAGCCCATTGCTGGTTTTAACTGATCAGAAGATACAACTTGCTGGTTCACAGGAACAGTCTCATTTGACTCTCCAGTGTGCATGTCAATGGCTTTAATAGGTGTACTGTTGCGCTCTGGGTAAGAACTGTTCCAGAAATGCTAGAATATTCAGATGTCATTACTGGGGGGCCTCCAGGGAGGCACCACCTGGCTCTGGGCTGACTGATGCTGACTCATGCTGGCTGACCTCCACAGGGACAGTCAGAGGCATACAGGGCTGCAGCTCTGGCTCAGTTGGAAGTTTGGCCTGGCCATTATCTGGCTCAGAGAATACTCAGAGATACTGCTCAGGTGTTTGCAGAACAGAGTTCATCATTTTGGCTAAACTAGAGCTTCAGTTGTTAGAGCCTGAAGCAGATCCAGAATATGAACCCCACGCCTTGCTCATCAGGGACAGGATCAAGGCGACCTGACCTGGAAAAGATCTGCTTCAAGTGTGAAAATGTTGAGACTTTGCTCTTACCATAGCACAAAGTTTTAATCAGATCATTAGATGGTGGAAAGATGTTTCCAAATCTAAACAGTTGTTACTCTTTAATTCTGTGTTTTTCAAATGCAGAGAAACTTTGTATTACTAGGCTAGGCAACTCTTTTTCATGATGCATAATTGTACCTAAATTATATAAAATCTTAATTGCGAGTATTTTGCTAGGTATTTTGTATATTGGTGTTCAGGAAACATATGGATCTAGAGTTTCTTGTCCTTATTGTCATTCTGTTTCACTGGGCTTGAGAAAATGATTTCCAGATTATAGTGTTTTGACTTATTGCCTGAAACCAGCAATGTCAAGGTCTCCCTGAGCTTTCCTGTACCCTTCAGACTTGACTCCCCCC
>NW_008473228.1:0-1199 GCF_000622305.1 Nannospalax galili | reverse complement strand
TATATATATAGTGACATACATGAGTTTCCTCCCACTGAGTGGGTTTTAGGTCTAATTAGGTAGCTGTTGATTACCCCCAAGATAAAAGTGCTACTACTGCCCCAATACAGTTTGCTGTGGTGGTCACTGTGGCTATAAGGTATTAACACTGGGGTTGAACCTTTGATGTTCTTTGTTAGCAGCTTGCATAATGTTCTCCAAAATTATGAGAACTAGTTTCAGGGAGGTGGCTTCCAGGTCAGTTCCAGCTCTGTTACTCCAAGTTCTATGTCCAAAGTATGTTTTATCTTCAGCAACAGGGTCTTAACTTCAAGTTCTGGGAGGCAATGAAAGGCTGTGCCAATAGCCTGTGTAAATTTGGGAGTCTTTTGGACTACCTTAGCCAACAACTTAAAGGGAAGTTTCTCCTGTCTGGCACTATTTCTTATTATATAGCATTCAGCTCATAACATAGACTCATATAGAGATATTGTATGTGAAAACTTTTAGTATGTTTTTGAACTAATACCAGAACAGGAGGTGCATGACCATATGGAAACAGTCTTAGAGACTCGTGGGACCTGGTTTATATGAACTTACAGCAATGGCAACAGCAAGCACAAACCCTTGCAAACTCAAGTAGACAAAAACCTAGCATAGAACTGTGGTAATTGACAGCAGACTACAATCTTAGCCAAAGAGCTATTGAGCAGCTGATGATTACTGAGTAAGGAAGAGCTGATCTTCTTTAAGGGAGTGACTTTAGATAGGCTGAGTAGACACCAGAGAATGAACTTGCACTGAGGGACAGGAGGGTACAATAACTTGACTCAATAGTCCTTAAAATATATGACAGAATGCATGAAATCAAGTGGGGGGTGCTATGGGAGGGTGTCAATAGGGGAGCATAAAGATGATTAAGGTAGATACAAAATACACAAAAAATAAACAAGAATATATTTTAAAAACAGAGTGAAAAGTGCTGAAAATAATAAACATCAGGACCCTGATATCAATGTCATTATCAGATAACTATAACTTTTACTATGATGACTTTTATCAAAAAGTTGAGTGATAATAAGCATCAGTGAAGGTGTTGTTGAAGAAGAACCTTTATACACTGCTGTGGAAATGGAAATTAGTGCATCCATTATGGAAGACACTCAAAAATTAAAAGTAAAATCATCGCTGGGCATGGTGGCACACACCTTTAATCCCAG
>NW_008473227.1:0-1156 GCF_000622305.1 Nannospalax galili | reverse complement strand
CCCCATAGCCCCACAAGATCTGTGCTCCTTAGAACATGAAGTATTTATAAACTTTAGAGTGAGCCCACAGGTTCCTCTGAAGCTCAGGGGTCTGTCTCATCATCTTTGGAGACCAAGTCCCCAGTACTGGTCTCCAAAGTGGGTACAAATGACAGTGACGGCTCCCAGTTGGATGGTAAAGGGGTTAATGAGGAGGGGTGGTGGCTATAGGCAGTTAGCCCAGAGTTCGAGCACAAGCTGCAGGGACAAAAATACAGAGTGAGAGGAGGAAAATGAAAAACAAAATGAAAAGGAGAAAGATCAGTAAAAGGAGGGATGAACCTTCTTGCTGCCTGGGACACCCAGGATTAGGCGCTCAAGTGCAGTAGTAACTGTTACATTATTATGTGTAATCACAGATAATGGCATGGCCCTCAACCAGCGCTGTGTGAACTGTCCTGTTTAATCCTCCTGGCAACTCTAACTGCTAGATACTATTATTCATGGTTTTCAGATCAGGAAACTGAGGCATAATGGAAATTGAAAAACTTAAGGTCTTGAAGACACAGTTACGATTAGAACTCAGGTACAACTGAGTTAGTGCTACTAACTTGATGAGGCAATTAAGTCTGACTCTTGTCTGTGTGCAAGTATGACACATGTGACGTGCAGAACAAAGCAACATCATCATCTGTCTTGGGTTGTGGATGCAGGATCTGTAACTCTTAAGAACAAAGTTACTTAGCTGCAATTTCTTTTTTCTCAATTTTTATTTACTATTTTTATTTTATGTGTATGAGCATTTTGCCTGCATGTATGTGAGTGCACTCAAGCATGCAATGCCTGTGGCAGCCAGGAGAGGGCATGGGATCCCTTGGAACTGGAGTTAGGGACGGTTGTTAGCCGTCATGAATGTGCTGGGACCTGAACTCAGGTCCTCTGCAAGAAACCAGTGCTCTTAACCACTGAGTCATTTCTCTAGGCTCCCAACTTTTTTTTTTTCAGAAGATTTTTTTTTTTCTTTTTCTGAACTGAAATTTTGCAAGTTTCACACAATTGTTTTGTTCATATTTAGGTCCCCTCCTCTATTAGCGCTTCCCCTGCTACCCCCTGCCTGATTTAATGCACTGTAATGTGTGTGTGTGTGTGTGTGTGTGTGTGTGTGTGTGTGTGTGTG
>NW_008473226.1:0-1199 GCF_000622305.1 Nannospalax galili | reverse complement strand
CATAGTGTTGAATCAAAAAAAGTTCTGGGCACTAAGATGTGACAAGTACTTCCGATGCTGCCTCTTCTCAGCCCACAGTGTGGCAAACAATACAGCCATTTTGAATGTGGAAAATCAGCCATGGTCAAGTTATTCACGTAACATAAAATTGCTCAACCACTGGCTTGAAATTTGGATTTCAGATTGGTATTTTTATCTTTCTGAAAAACATTTTATTGTTATACAGTATAACTCACTTCCTTTCTGATTGAAGCTGTCAACCTGTGACTGTTTTAATAAAGCAGACTGATGAGAAGTTAGCACTGTCAGGAGGGGCCCTTCATTCTTTCTGCCTTTTGCTCTCTTTCAGGTCTCCAAGAATTTCTGAATATATACTAATATTGCTATTTATGTGCAGATGGTAGAAACCTCCATTCAGTTCTGCCTCTACCCTTTGCTGGCTTAATAACCTTGGATATGGTATTACATTTCACTTATTCTCAGTTCACAGGCCCTTAAAATAGAAATATTTCTCCAAAACAATTAGTTATTAACAACAGAAAATTAGGTTATACATGAAATAGATGTTCCAAAATATTATTAGCATCTCTAATATTCCTGATTTAGGGAAGTAGTCTGATGCCTATTAGCTAAAAAATGTTGGATTCTGCCTTTCTTTAGAGAATTAAGGAGAAATAAACAATGACAAAAAACTAAAAAGACACAAATGAAAAATAAATCTTGGTAAATTGACCGTTTTAGTGAATACAGGATTTGAATTGTAATTTAAAGGAACTACATGGTGAAAATTGTGGCAAAATTTCTTAACCTCTGCTTCATTTTTCTTGATTTTCCTTATTCATCACTGAGTGTTATGGATATAGTTCAAAGACACTCTCTTCTTACCTAAAGTAAACGCAGTTTCCACCATTTCAGCTCCAATGACAGACTCATTTTCACCAGAAACTGCTTCTACATTGGCTTTTTTTAAAATTCATTTTCATTGAATTTTTGTGGATCATACAATACATCTTAAAACATATTAAGCTCCCCGCTTCTCTATCTTCAACCCCGCATAGCCCACCCACCGGAATTCATGCATTTTGTCATATGTGTTAAGGCCTATCACGTCAACTTTGTCCAGACAGGAAACCTGTCTAGCATCACTCTCTTAAAGAAGATCTACTCCCCCTCACTTAGCAGTGTTCAGCTGCCAATAG
>NW_008473225.1:0-1198 GCF_000622305.1 Nannospalax galili | reverse complement strand
AGAGAGGAAGAGAGAGAGAGAAACATAAATATCAAAGAAGAAACAAAGATTTACATCTGATGAAAGAACTGTGGTTACAGGATGGAGCAATGTATTTTGTAACAAGCCATGTAGAATTATTTGACCCATTACGTACACAATAGCTATAAAGATTTAAACTTTTTTCTGGTTTTGTTTTTTGACATAAGGTCTCACTCTGCAGCCCAAGCTAGCCTGGAACTTGTGGTCATCCTCCTGCCTCAGCCTGATGGGATTACAGGCAGGAACCACCATGTCTGGCATAAAAAAAAAACAAAAAACTAATTTGAAACAAGAATGAATAAATTAGCGAAGAAATCCTGAAAGTCATCCAGGTTTGCTAAGAAAATCTTGTGACAGAGGAGAGTGTAATGGGGCAGGTGAATAAAAGCAAAGTTAAGCAAAATGTTATAATGAAACCCATTATTTTCTACACTAAAAATTATCTATCAAAAACACATTTTTTAAAAAAGCAGGAAAATCCTGTAATGGTGAAGGAAGAGGGAACAGAACTAGCCCAACATTTCAAAACCATGTGAAAGAGGGACCAGATATGAAGTCCAGAGTAAAGACCCGTGCTTGAAGATGTAGATTAGATCTCTGGGAAGGAGGCACGGGACCACCTCAGTCTACCAATTTCATCTTCCAAATAGTTTTCATTCACTTGGCTCTAACTCCATCTGTGCTACGTCAGTGAAGGCCTGCAGCATTGCTATCCTACATAACTGCAAGGCTACCCTGCCTCTAGCCTTGCACCCCCTCCAACCCTCTCTGTGCAGTGCCAGGCTACCCTTTCTAAAATACAAGTCTGGTCCTACCATGCCGCAGACAAAACATTTTGATGGCTTTGCATGGCCTCAGCATAAGATCAAGAGATCGGAACAAGACAAGGTTTTCTTGAATGATCTCTTCAACTCTTTCCCTTCTGCCACTCCACCATCTGAAGACGGTTCCCTTCCTCAGTTTTCCCCTCCTCCTCCACATTTGTCCCTTCACTTGCCTAATTCCTATGCATTAGTCATGATATGACTCTATCAAACATTCTCTGACCTAATCTAGAGATTCCCCCCACGGTGAGCTCTGTTTTAGCAGACTTACTTGAGTTCCTAGAACTTTCCTGCTGGGCAGCAAGCTCTGTCAAAGCTAAGACAATCTATTTTAATATATTAACCATGATCAA
>NW_008473224.1:0-1198 GCF_000622305.1 Nannospalax galili | reverse complement strand
TATATAAAATAGATAAAAATGGCACTGTGCTGTAGGGAATGTTAGGGCCCAGTGGGGGTCACATGAAAGCCCACAGAATTGTATGGGGAAATTCAAACCTAAGGATTCTTAGTTCATTCCTGTGTCAGAGCCTCAGCTGCCCTCCTCACATCAGACACCTTCTGCCCTACCTGTTTGCCTTCATCTGTCAACTCTTGTCATGTTCCTCTGGTTTGGTTTGTAGGATTTTACATTCTTTTCTCTTTATATAGCCCAGGCTGGCCTGTACCTCCCAATGCTCCTGCCTGGGCTTCTCTAGTGCTAGGATTACAGAAGTACGCCACCAGGCCTGGCTCACGTGTTCCTTTTCCTTTTATGATACAGGGTCTTACTCTCTGGCCTTGGCTGACTTGGTGCTTGGTAAGCAGTCGAGGATAGCCATAACATCATGGAAATCTTCCTGCCTCAGCCTCTGAGAGGTGGGATTACAAGCCTGAGCCACCAAGCCTGACTCTCATTGTGCATCACTGTACTCATTAGTTGCTCACTTATCATGTCTCCACTTGCTGTGATTCTAGACTTTTTACATTCCTGCTGTATTGAGTTGCATTTCCTCAGCTTCTATTAGTGATAAGTGTGGAATTGAAATGAACTTTTCAAAAATCTTTTCATTGACTTCTTGGAATTTGGCCCAGTTATAAGGGATAATAACTAATCTTAAAATATTTTGCCTTCAAAATGAACGAGTCATGATTTAATTCTGTGCGAGACACTTCAGCATTTGTTCTCTAACATTTATCCAATGAAAACTGTATCTCACGGGCCGATAAAATGGTTCAGTGGGTAAAGGTGCTTGCCATCAAGCCTGAGGACTTGGGTTCAATCCCTCGGACCCACATTATGGAAGGAGAGAACCAATTCCGATAATTGTCCTCCAACTTCCAAATACATGCCATGTATGGTCATGCCACACCCTTTCTAAAATTAAATAAATGCTATAAAAATTAAGAAAATGCAGCTCTTGTTCCAAAGAGAATAATGACTTATTATGGCCGAAAATATGTGACCAAGGCCCAGGAACATGATTCCAGTTTTTTCATCTTGAATGGTCATATAGTCATAGACCAAAGAAAATCACAAATCAGTGCCTTTACCAAGTACACTGGCGGGAAGATCAAGCAGAAGGGCCACAGCAGAGTAGGCAACTCTCTAATGTAGG
>NW_008473223.1:0-1198 GCF_000622305.1 Nannospalax galili | reverse complement strand
TGGTGGCAGGAGCATCTTGGGTCATGGTACCAACCAGGAGGCAGGAAAAGGGGACACCAATGCCTGGGCTTCTGTCTTTCCCTTTGTATTCAGCCTGGAACCCCAGCCTACGGGAGCCACTCATACTGAGATCTTCAGTAGTTAGGTCTCTCTAGAAACACTCTCATAGACACAACCAAAGGTCAGTCTCATTAATACCCTAGGTGTTTCTTAATACAATAAAGTTGACAATGGAAAGTAAATATCTCATATGGATATGAAGGTTCTGGAAAGATGAAGAAGTTATGAACAGGCATGATGGTGATGGTTATATAACAATGTGAATGTGCTTACCACCAACAGCTGTACACTTAGAATTGTTAAAAACGGGCTTTGTTTTATGCATATTTTTATCACAGTAAGAATGAGCTTTGGAGGGATGAACTGGAACCCCAGGGCTGATCTGAACTTGCATAGTTCTCTCTCCCACTCTGAGTCACTCACTCTAACAATACTGAGGGAGAAGCTGGCACACTTCCACCTGGAGTTAAACCAACACCCAGCATGAGTTAGAGAAGCTGCAGAGGAGTCCATCAGGATCTGGAATAGCTAAGACCCAGGATGCTGGCTAATCCAGGATGCCTGGGGAAACAAGTTTGAGATGCACAGAACTTTTACAAAACCTAAACTTTCTGAGCCAAATGGAAAATGGTTATTGTTCCATATTTATCTTCACAATTTCACTTAAAATATTGCATTGCCCAAGCTAAGTGGATTAAAATAGGACTTTTTGTCATACATCTCCCTATGCAGGGACCACAGCCTCATTACACGGTCCTGGCTGGCCTCAAACTTGCCATCCTCCTACCTCAGCCCCTTCAGCACTGAAGTGATAGGTATGTACCACCATATCCAGCCAATCAGACAATCTTGATGACTGACAGCAAGCTACATTTGCAGGTCCTATTCCTGTACTGTACTGTGTGTCTTGGTGCTCTCCACATCTTCCTGTTCTTGACCTCTGGGTCTCTCTCTGCACTGTCTTGTCTGCTTATGACTTAGGCAGTCCTTTTTCTAACATTTCTTACAAATATTTCTGCTGCATACTAGTTCTCCACTGATAGAGTCTAATAGTCTTTCTACATTTAATTGTCTAGGTCCAATGTTCGAATCAGCTCTAAAGAAATAATCTGATTACTGGTTTCATATATATATATAT
>NW_008473222.1:0-1198 GCF_000622305.1 Nannospalax galili | reverse complement strand
CTGCTGCGCATGCTTTCAGGTATTCTCTTATCTACACTTCCCCTTCCCCTCTTGCCATACGCTTGCTGGGATAAAAGATGTGTGCTACAACTTCTTCCTTAATGTGGGTTCTGGGGATATGTACACATGACCCAGCATTTACTCAGCAAGTGCTTTACTCACTGAGCCTTCTTGCCCAGTCCCACAGTCTGTATCCCTAGCTGCTGGGTAACATGGATAGGAGTAGTTCTGACTGAAGAGCAGTGCTGTGCTTGAGCTAAGACGGAAGAGTCCCAGCCAAAGTCAGGTCACCTGCCACGTTTACTGCATTCCCCATCACCAACTTCCTAATTAACTTATAGTTTCCATTTCCCTTAACATAATGGATCTATATTAAGCCTTGGATTTCTTATCTGTAAACCACTGCATTCCTCACATCTGTACCATTGTCTGACATAGAATAAATGCTCAGAATATGTTTCTTGCCTTTATGCATGTTGTCTAACAAAAGACTTCTGTGCCCTACAGAAGGGTTTCAAATTCCATCTTAACTCATAACAATTTTCCTTTGTAATAATTAGCCACTGTCCTCAGGTTCTTCATTTACAAAATTATAAATTAATTCAGCATATAAGTCAAGATGAGTTTGGGGATATCAAATAGCTACACATTATTATAATCTTTCAGGTGTTAAAAAGTACCATTTATAAGTCATGCTTGGTGATGCACACCTTTAATCCCAGCACTCCATAGGCAGAGGCAGATGGATCCCTGTGAGATCAAAGCAAGCCTCATTTAGACAGGTTGTTCCAAGCCACCTGAGGCTACAGGGAGACCCTGTTTCCAAAAATATTCCATTTATCTTCATAGTCTTTGTCCAGCTAAACTAGAGTCCTTCATTCTTCCTTGGATTCCACAGCCACAGCTGATGACTGTGTCAGGGTCACAGGACACTTCTGAACACACTCACTCTGAGCTACTTTTTTCACAACTGTCTGGAGGGAGTATAAATCACCCATCTTCCCTATCCCTAGGATGCAAATTAACAGACCTAGGATTTTTATTCATTTGGAATTGAAAATTGACTTTGTCTCACTGGGCATATAAACATAAAAATTATTTGATGCCTCTCAGGGACAACATTTTCATCATTAAATAATGATGATACTTATATCTCAAAGGAGTTCTATAAAATGTATAATTTTGATTTATATCAATT
>NW_008473221.1:0-1198 GCF_000622305.1 Nannospalax galili | reverse complement strand
AGGACTTTGGGGAATTTTTGAGAAGCAGGCTGGAGAAGCCCTGGAGTGCTCACATCAGAGCTCAGTGGGCAGTTCTCTAAGGGGTCCTGAGGGGCAGGTGTGTGGGCAGGAATGTGGAGAGCAGACTGCTCCTGAGGACCTGGAGGGTCCGGTGTTGGACCAGGGCTGTTCCTGTTCCATGTGGGAAGACCTGCATTTGTCCACAGTGAGACTTTGCCGAAGCTGAACCTAAACCTGCCTGGCTTATTGAGCGGAAGGAAAGCTTTTCAAGGCAGCACAACGTCCAGGCTGTGGCGTGGGAGTTGCTGGCTGCTTTTGGCTAAATTTATAGTGAAAATTGTGAGGAAAGAACAGAAAAGGGTATGAAAAGCTTGCAGTTTGGCCAGAAGAAAAATGTAAAGTTGGGGCTGAGGTGCTTTTAGAAGGATGCCAAGCACTTTGAACATGTTGGTCAGAAAGATGCTTCCAGAGCCTTCAGGAATTGGCCAGACCCTTCCTGTGGTAGGCTAAAGAATATGTAAGTACAAATGCCATCAGAAGAAAGTGACACCCAGGCACACTACGCACAATGGGCCGCCTCGGAAGTCGTTTTCCCATTTCGTTTCCCTGTGCTGAGATGCCCAGGTACTCAGGCCGTGATGTCATGGCCCAGGAAGGCCGGGCCCCTGAATGAAATGGCTGCAGACCTTGGTATCATCCGTGTGTTCCTGGCTTTGTAGGCATGCAGAATGCAAGAGTTACAGTCATGGAGGCTTCCACCCATATTTCCAAGGAAATCTTGGAAGTTCAGGCAATGTGTAGCAGAATCTGTCCGAGGGCACCTGGAGAGGGTTCCTGTAAGCCATGGCCTGAAGCTGTAGGTGCAGTAGAGGCTGGAGGATGTGAAGTGTCTGCCAAGGAAAGCTGCAGGCAGGGAGCAGAGCCACCCAGGTCAAAACTGCTCTAAGCTGGCAGAGCTATTGCTGAGGCTTCCTAGGCCTTTTGGAACTTTGATCTTCCACCATTGACCTCAGCATGAAGCCGCGGGATCCGTGTTTGCTCCCCTCTTTCCACCCTCTGCTCCTGTTCTTCCTCCTCGTCCTGTTCTGTTCCCTTGTGTCATGAGAACGCTTACTCCATGTTATTGTATGCTGTAAGTATTTAGCTTGCCCTTTTAACTTTTTGGATTCATGACTAAGAGTTTGCCTTGAGTCTCAAA
>NW_008473220.1:0-1198 GCF_000622305.1 Nannospalax galili | reverse complement strand
GGTGCAGGTCTGTCATCCCAGCACTCAGCAGGTGGAGGCAGAGGATCTGGAGTTCAAGGTTATACAGTGAGTCTGAGGCCAACCTGGGCTACAGAAACTCTGTCCCAAAATAAAAGATAATGATCATTTCTTAGTGATCATGAAACACCTGATTAGTGCGCCCAACCTGCTTCCTAGCTAAAATGCAAAGTTGGGAGATGTTGAATTGCCACCTAGGGATGTCACTGGAACCAGCACACAATGTGGGGTCAGAGGTCAGCATTCCCCAGTGACATCAGCACACAGATTCCTTGAGGACAAAGATCACCATGAGCATCATGGGACCCCAGCTACAGATTGGCACATAGTGGCCTTCCTGCCACAGATGGCATTGAAGAAGTCTGAGGCATGGGGCTCACTCAGTGGGTGATCACGCTCAAGGGGTGACCCACTATCACAAAGGTACCCAGGAACTGCAGGGTCCACGTGTACTCTTGCATATGTGGTCTAGATCAAGACTATGCTTAGTCTCTGCAGAAGGGTACTGAGAATCAGCACCTCTGCTCTTCGCTCTGGAGTCTGAGCAGGCTGGGTACTGAGCATCAGCACCTCTGCTCTGCATCCCAGCCTGATGTGGTTGGGTGCTGATCTCACTACAGTGGGCTATGAGCTGACAGGAGGAGACACAGCTCTGAGCCCCAGATTCCTTGTCAGTCAAATTCACTGTAGGCCTTCCCACCCTACAGCTGCCCCTAAGACCTCCTCCAAAGGGCCACTCTCCTACCAACCCAACTCTAGCATCTTCCAGACCCTACTCAGAATCTAGGTGTCTGTGACTGAAATGGCATCTCCTGTTCACTGTGACCCGGGTGACCAGTGTTCTTGACTCAGAGCACAGCTCCACGCCTCTTAGAGAGCGGTAGCCCCATAAGGCAGGCTGTCATGTAGCCCACCTAGTTTTGAATTCTGTGTGGCCAAGGATTACCACTGTGAACCCCTGATCCTCCTGCCTCCACCTTGTGAATGCTGGGTCTCAGGTGTGAGCCACCATGCAGGTGCACTTGGCGCTATGGGGATGGAGCCCAAGGTTTCATGCGTGCTAGGCAAGCCCTGTGAGCCCAACCCCCAGCCCTGCACCCTTTTAAAAAAGGGGGGACCAGGGCTGGAGAGATGGCTCAGGGGTTAAGAACCCTGGTTGTTCTTGCAGAAGACCCGGGTT
>NW_008473219.1:0-1188 GCF_000622305.1 Nannospalax galili | reverse complement strand
CACACACACACACACACACACACACACACACACAAATCCCACTGGGGGTCTACAAAGCTGCATTGCAGTTTCCTCCATTGCCAGCCCCTTCCTTGGGCCACTTGCAAGGTTCTGGATCCCACCTTTCTATGATTCAGCTTTTGGGTCATGGGCTGGCTTCTGAAAACTATGTATCTCAAGTGGTATCTGATATGCTGCTAGGCCCCACCAAGAATTTTTAGAAGAATGCTGTTTGGGGTAGCACTTATCACTCCAAAATTTGTATGTGAAATCCCTCACCTCTAATACCTAAGAATGAGGTTGGTTTTGGAGATACGGCCTTCTAAGAAGTCATGAACTTAAGCTGAGGTTGCTAATCCACTCTGACTAACAACATCCTTACAGGAGGAAATCTGGACATATGGAGAGACCCCAGGAGCACACTCGGGGTCACACTCACATGCTACACACAGGAAAGACAACAGAGGACAGTGAGAAGGTGACTGTCTACAGATAAGCTAAAGAGCTCCAGAAATTAAGCCTGGCTTAATTTTATCTTGGATTTTCCAGAACATAGGCAATGAATTACTGCCAATGAAGCCATCCTGACTGCGTTCTTTGTTATGAGCCAGAGCACAAAAAGCTAGAGACTGGGAGAAGAGAGGGAGAAGAGGCCAACCTTCACCAGGATGCGAGGGCCCTCATCACCTGATGGGCAGCAGCTGTCCCAGGCTCCAGCTCTTAATGGCACTCCCAAGACTGGCCTCATCACATCCCTCTGAGGGACCAGCGCCCTGTCCTGCCACAGTGCAGGCCTAGCAGACTCCTTCAAAACTTCTAGTTTCTTGCAACTCCAGTTGCTTCCTTTGTTCTTGCAGCTCTAGTCATGGGAGTTAACTCCTACAGACATTCTTTTTGTTTGCTTTCCTATCCTCCAACTCTCTAGAACCTTCCTCCCTGGCCTTACCACCCCTGCTCACCACCCCCATCTCCCACTACTTCCTCACACAGCAGGTGTCTGACACTATGGTCAAATGTTAGAATGCCTATATTCGATTTCTGTTGCTGTAACAAACTAGGACAGTGATTTACATTTCTGCTGGACGGAAATCTTGGTGTGACTCGCTGGGGGAACACCATGGCATTGGTAAGGAGGCAAGGTTTCAAGAGGCTGCACTGGGTGGAGTGACTTCCTGGCCTTCTCTAGCT
>NW_008473218.1:0-1198 GCF_000622305.1 Nannospalax galili | reverse complement strand
GGACCAGAGGGAAGTAATCGGCTCTGTCCTCATGAATGGGATTACCGCCCTTGTAAAAGAAGCCCATGAGAGACCCTTTCATCATTCCATCATGTGAGGATACAGTAAGAAGACATCGTGGGTGTCTCTGTGTGTGCCTGTGTGTCTGTCTATGTCTGTGTGTGTATTATGACATGTATGCACGCATGCATCTGTCTATGTGAATGCAGGCCACATGCTTGCCATGGTGTGCATGTGGAGGTCAGACGACAACCCCAGGAGTCAATGTTCAGTGTGTACCTTGTTTGAGACAGGGTTTGTTGTTGTTGTTGCTAGCTGCTGTGCTGTCTATACCAGGCTACCTGGATGGTGAGCTTCCTAGGATTCTCCTCTCTGCTTCCCACTTCCTATAAGAGCACTGGGAATACAGGTATGCACTGCCACACCAGGCTTTTATGGAAACATGGGTTCTGGGAATTTGAATTCAAGTACTCATGCTTGTGTGCCAAATGCTTTACCCACTAAGCCATCTGTCTCCCCAGTCCAAAAAGGCATCTTTAATGAACCAAAAGCATATTCTCATTAGACATCAAATCTACTTTGATCTTGGACATCCCAGCCTCCAAGACTGAAAAGTAAATCTCTGCTATTATGAACCACCCACACAGCATTTTATGACAGTAGTCCAACAAACTCATACTCACAGGTCTTGAATTCAGAGAACATTGCATTCTAGGATCAGATCCTTTTGACAGTGATCATCTGGATGATCCTGAATTAGACCATATAAATCATTTTTATTACCTTTAGAAAGGAAAAAAAAAAGAAAGTTTAAACATTTAAGAAACAAAACTTCAGCCAGATAAGGTAATAGACCTGCTACCCTGCATTTGAGAAGCTGAAGTTTGAAGATATTGAATTTGAGGTCAGCTTGAGCTATACAGGGAGACTCTGTCTATAGATGATGATCTTAAAGATGATTTTATGCCTGAAGTAAGAAATGTGAAACTTTTCAAAGCATTCAGATCTCCGCTAACTGAACAGTCACAAGGCAGAGAAACCACTCCTTGAAGGAAGGTCTTTTATCTGGAGAAAGTGCACTGATACATGTTAGCTCTCATTCTCTGAGAAGGAACAGTTTATATTTCTCCATTAAAATATATCATGTGCCAGGCGTGGTGGTGCACACCTTTAGTCCCAGCACTCAAGAGGCAGAGGC
>NW_008473217.1:0-1198 GCF_000622305.1 Nannospalax galili | reverse complement strand
GATGGTGACCAGATCATGAGGCTGTCTAAATCTTGGTAAGATCACCTGCCAAGATGGTGACAAAGACACATAGTTACTTTTTGCCTGAGGTGAGCTCAGCCTCAAGATACAAGCCCAACCCCTACCAGGAACATTTAGGGACAAGTAATGTCTTCAGAAACTGTCCCAATTAAATTAGGAAACTGGAGCTTTATCTCTCACACAGCTTCCTGCCTCTGTCTACTTCTAGAAGTGCTTGGGAAATGAATACTTCTATACAAAACAACTCTGAAAGAAATGTGAAATTGTTTGCACAGACAACTGTAAGCCCTCATTGATGATAGTTCTGATCCTCCCAAGCTAGAGGTGAGAAGGGCCAGGTAGGAGGAAGGGAAGAGTGGGATGGACACAAAGTTGACAGTACAGCAGGAGCTGGCGGGGACTGTTCTGTAGGCCACAGGCTCTGATGGAAGCTGAACCTATTCTTAAAAACCCTGCAGTGCTGGTTGGATTACAGTATTAAAGGCAAACTTCTGAATCCTTTGGCTCTTTAAACACTGCTTTTAGCCTACCTGTACTCAGTAGGGATCTTTCAGCTACAGCAGAAAATTAATACAACTTAAACTGCTTTAAGCTGAAATGAATTTTTAAAAGGTAACATCTTGACTATTTATTGAAAAGTTCATGTATAGACTTCAACATGAAAATCTTCAAGCATAGCTCTGTCCAGGAGGTCAAATACACACCCACCAGACTATTAGTGCATATCTATTCTTACATGTTAGTATCAGAAAAACTCTCATTCCACGGAAATTTAAATGTCTGCTCAAGTTCTTACAACACAAACTTTAAGACATAGTAACTGAAGTAGAAGGAAACTGTCTTTTTGTCTTTACCTTTTCTGTCATAGGTCCTAAGACTCATTCTGATGGGTTCTAACAGAAACTCTGCAGTCTCTGCCAGGAGTGGCTGCTCCTCCATTCTCATAGGCACCAGTCCTTTGTTCTCAAGGGTGTCGAGGCTGCTCCTCTGCTCGCCCTGGTCTGAGGCCGATCTTCTGTTCACCTGGTGCTGAGGTAGCTCTTCTGTTCGCCATGTGCTGCCTCCTGTGATCACTGCTTCTGCCTGGTCACAGACCCCAGGGCTGGTGAGGAGACTGTCAGTGGATCCACATTCAGACAAAGGAGACCAGGTTCAGTGACACAGATCTGGTTTATTG
>NW_008473216.1:0-1188 GCF_000622305.1 Nannospalax galili | reverse complement strand
ACACACACACACACACACACACACACACACACACACAGGTGGGAGCTGTTTTTTTGATGTTCTTGGTTCAAGTCAATGTATGGGGGAGATTACACCCATGATTCCCCTTGCCCATTAATAATAAAAATGTGTTCAAAGGTGACTTGCTACATGAACCTTTTAAGAGGTTGGCTTATTTTTCATGAATTCTGTTTCCCCAGATGTCCAATTATTTAAAAGTCGAAAAATAATAAATCAGTGGTAAAGTTAACACCAAACATTATTACCAAATGATACTGCACAGCTGCTGGAACTCAGCTAAAAAAGGAAGACTTCATTTCCCAAAGACAAAGCAAGGGTACAGAAACAGTAAATCACAAGGTTTGAGACATGATTAAAAAGGAACTATTGTTTATACAAAGAATAGTTGCTTCTTTATAATGCCAACATGTTTATATGCATGGGGAAGGGTACCTGATGGAGTGGATAATATCATGAAGAACACCCTTCCCAAGCACACAAAAAGGTGCATGGAGAAGTGAGCACACAGAGGAATCAACAGCCTTTCATTTCCCATCACGTCCAAAGACAGATTTTCAAGAAATGTAAAAAACTGGTTACTACACTTTCTTGAAAAATAAAAATATCTTATCCTGATACAGATATACAGATGCTGGTAGGAGACAGTGAACCTTCTGTGTCAGAGATTGGGTTCCCCAAACTCTAATCCCTGCGTGACAAACAGCTTCACATGACAGCGGCTTCAAAGGGTCTGCATTTCAGGAGAAAACCAGAGCTCAGAGGACCAGACTGTTCCACAAACATGATTGGTCATCTTTGTGGGTTATTCCACATGGAGACATGATCTCTGAGTCGTGCTGTTTTCTACCCAGGGGTCCAGGTGAAGAGAGTCTACATGAGCAGGGCATTTGGTGCTTGACTTTAAAGATGCACAAAAATGTAAGAGAACTAGTGACTCCCTAAAGGAAGATGCTTATAGTAAATAAAACAAGAGAGAGGAAAGTTTCACTCTAGGTAAGAAAAGTTACAGGAAAATAGAAGGGGTGACTGGACTTGCAATCCTTTTGAGGCACTGTATGTATACAAAGAGGTTTTTAAATCATGCAGCACATGAATGCATCTACTACAGTCCCATTCACAACAGATTAACATATCTGCTAATAAATGTGTGTGTGTGTGTGTGTGTGT
>NW_008473215.1:0-1198 GCF_000622305.1 Nannospalax galili | reverse complement strand
TAAAATAAGACTTCTCAGGGGAGCAAATAAGTAGCTCCATTTTATCAATGAAGAAGAAACAGGGAAGCAATATGCCAAGTCAGCTTTTTAAGAGGGCCTAGTACTTTTATTGTCCATGCTGTGCTCCTCCTACTCTGCCTTCCAGACCTGAGATCTTAGAATTATAGGCCTAGAGGAGAGGGTCTCATGGTCTCATTTTCTCCCCTTTGGGATCAAGTTTAGGTGTCTGAATCTAATCACTTACCCTTAGCTATGGGCTGCAGCTTCCTGTCCCTCTCCAGCTCTTCTTCCTGTAGACGGCTCATAATTTCCTCCAGGGTCTTTCCAATCTCCACAAAAGATGGACGTAGTCTGGGGTCCATCTGTAGGCATCCATACCAGCCATGAGCCCTGCTCTCAGTTTCCCCAAAGATGAAATTTCTATCTGCTTCTGGCATATTTTAAGATTCGGTGTGTGTAACTAAGAGACTTTCACATGCATCAGGACTGGCTGGTGCCATAGTACCACCAATAAAACCTAACCAGAGCTCAAAAACAACACCCAAGGCACAGAGTAGTGGGTCCACCTAGTAGGCTGAGGATTGTGTAATACAAAGCAATTTTTTTTCCTCTGGTTCGGGGCTCTGGGAAGCCTGAACGACCCAGTGTAGAAAAATGTAGTTGGTGTTGACATATCTAGGGAAAATGAAGCCCCTTATGAGGCTAATTGTAGCTTCTCCCTACAGTCTTAAGTGAAAGGATTCAGCCAGCACCTGACCAAAGCCAGGGAGCTAAAGACACTCACATTACAGCAGTTGAAGGTGAGCTGCAGAAAGTCTGGGGGGCAGTCTCCCACCATGTGCTGGAAAGCATCATAGTCTAGCCCGAAATTCTGTGGATGAGTACGGTAGAAAAGCATACAAGGGAAATGAGACAGGTCATTAACACCCCTAACACACCCCCATCCTGGCCTGCTCAGAAGAGGCTGAGAGCTACCTGAAAGTAGCTATAGAACAATTCCAACAACTCCACCCCAAAGAAAAGACAGCTCTACAGCTTCAAACCAGCCCCATCCCAGTGGCATTGATCCCCATGTCTGCAACATACCTCTGTGCGGGGAAGATAGTCTGGGTCAGCTTGGATGCGGGCGATGATTTCACAGAGGATGATACCATAAGAGAACACATCTGCCTGGTGGGTAGTCAGACCTCAGTTTCTC
>NW_008473214.1:0-1198 GCF_000622305.1 Nannospalax galili | reverse complement strand
AAAAAACTTTTATTTCTTCAATATAAGGATGTTTCTAAGTTTATAACTGAGACTATTTTGTGAATTTTCTTTTGTTTTGATGTATAGTAATTAGTAGAATGAGAGTTCATCTTAAAATTTTATTAAAAATATCCTTTGCTGGTATTGGAGAGATGGCTGAGTGGCTAAATGCATTTACTGGTCTTGGAGAAGATCTGAGTTAGTTCCCAGTACCCACATCAGGTAGCTCATAACCACCTGTAACTCTAGGGGATCTGACGCCCTCTTCTGGACTCCATGGGCACCATACATATGTGGTAGACAACACACAGACATAGACACACACAAAAAATAGGAATGAAAAATGAATAAAAACGGAGGCTGGAGAGATGACTCAGCGGTTAAGAGCACTTGCTGCTCTTGCACAGGACACGTGTTCGATTCCCAGCTTCCATAGGTCGGCAAACAACTATCTGTAACTCTTCTGACCCACGTGGACATTGTCTGACACGGGTGTGCTTACACTCATGCAGGCAATATATTAATATATATAAAATAAAAATAAAATATTTTTAAAAAATGAATAAAAATAAGTCTAAAATCCATGTATCCATGGCTTAATTTCTGTGACTGTCTCCAAGCAGCTTCAGGAAAGTGTGAAGTATTCACCAGAGGAGGAAGACAATGACAAATACCCTCTTCTGGAGCTGTGGACTGTCCTTCCCCAGTACATACCATAGCGATACGTCACTGATATCACCACATGTAAATACGCAGTATGTAGTATGTATTTAGTTATTTTTAAGACACGGGTATTTTTAAATTGAGATGTACCATTCACATTGCATGTATTTTTTTGTATTTGTATATTTGTGTGTGTATAGACACACTCAAATATATGTGTGTGTATGTATGTATATGTATATATATGGTTTTATTTCAGTCGTTGTAAATATGGTTAAACAACATTATCGTTATTTAAACTATGTTGTCCAAATACCTATAAGTATTCTGTCATAATAACTATTATCAGGAATAAAACCCATCTTGTCATTATCAAGCAATTTTCTTAATAATTTTTCATTTAAAATTCTGTGGATATTCTTACAGTTGCTGTGAGTTTATAAATACATATGTGTGTCCATCTGCCAATGATGTGGACACACAGTACCAACTTTAAAGTAGATTGAGCATTTCAAGGCAACACGTTTTCTGTAAG
>NW_008473213.1:0-1198 GCF_000622305.1 Nannospalax galili | reverse complement strand
GGAGCCCTGCCTTTCATCCTCGCTTCTAAAGTTCTGACTCGCCAACACCATAATGAAAATTCATAATAGTTTTTAAAAATATATGTAATCCAGATATCAGCTGGCACTGACCTATTTCTTGGTATCTAGCTAAAGGAAGATTAAATCTCCATTTTAGGGACTGGGAGAAAATTCAGTGGCATCCTGGGGATCCCTGCCCAGTTCTAGCTCTGTAATGACTGCCACTTCCACCCCTGCTGAGTGAAGAGGGAGATCAGGGCTCTCCCCCATACTCCAATCTGCCCTGCTCTGCCCTGGGCTGTTCTTACCTTTAATTTCTACCCAACATACCCTCCCATCAAGGCATTTGAGTGAAAAGAAAATATTACTGAAGATTTGAGAAAGGAAAGTCTAATATTGTAGCAACATAAGTAATTTGAAACTGTTAACACGTATCCTGATAACCCCAGGCTATTGCCTTAGCTTGGGCACCAGCTTCTGCCCTGTTTGGTATTCCTCCCTCCTCTATCCATCTCTTTCCTCTTTTGTCCTTCCCTCCATCATTGACCCCTTCAACTCCTTTTCTTGTTTGGGGGCACCCTACTTTCATGACCATAAGTTGACTAGACACCCCCAGCCACACCCGCACCCCCTGCTCTGCTTCAAGTAGCTTATCTACACACATCTGTCTTTCTAAATATTATCTATAGCTGCATCTCAGGACATGTCCACTGGACCAGTCTAAGTTTTGGTTGCATCTTTTCTGTGAAATAAAATAATATATTTTTCTTGAAATGTTTTTACTTTATTATTGTGTGTGTTCATGATGCGTACAAGTGAGCACACATGCCACAGTGCATATGTGAAGGTCAGAGGACAATTTTCAGGCCTTCTTTCTCTCTTTCCATTGTGAGTCTGTGGGATCAAACTCAGGTCATCGGATCTGGGTAACAAGAGCTTTTAATAAAATTCTGAGCCCTCTCTTTAGCCCAGGCCCCATTGTTTTTTATTTCCTCCTTTCCCTACACTGTACTCATTCCATTTGTTGTCTCTCCACTTAAGAGTCCTACAGTTACTGGAGTTTGAGTCAGAGCTTGGCCCTGGCAGCCCTAACAAGCTAGGCTTGGCCTCCAATCATCTACAGGCAATTAAACAGACAAGCACAATGAAAAGCAGACAAAAAAGATGTGGTCAATGTGGCCACATTGGGAAGAGCAAC
>NW_008473212.1:0-1198 GCF_000622305.1 Nannospalax galili | reverse complement strand
CTCTCTATTCATGGGCAGATTCATTGACTCCAATTAGTGTAAAACCCTTGAAATTGATATCTCTGCTCTCTCCCTTCAGACTTTTCACAGTCTCTTTTGAACCCAGTCCACCCTGGGTTTCACCCACTCTGCTCTGTTGGAGATGGCTCTGCCCAAGGTATGAGTAAACACCATGCAGGTTTCAATGACTGCTTGTCCAGCCTTAGATATGCTGTACTTCTGCCCCACTGAGGCTCTTTCTGAAGAATGAAACACCCAGGCTATCCCAAGAGAAGGGGAGAAATTTTAACCAGATGCTCCCCAAATTTAATTCTATACCTGTTTAGCCCTATTTTGCATTATATGACTTTATGTGATGATTGTGCTGTAAAAGCAAGTTTCTCCAAATCTATACATACAAAGTGAGGCATGGGCAATTATCCAGTAAATCTGGACTGTTACTGAGGGCCTTGTACTTGCTAGGGAAGTGCTCTACCACTGAGCTATATCTCTACCCACTATTTGCTCCTGAAGGATATGAACAGTCCTCTCAGTGCTTATGGTAACCTTATTGAAGTTCTAGAGTGTCATATATTTTCTTCAAAGGAAACTGAAGCCTTAGGATGGTGCTCTAGGACGTGAGCAAGCTACACCCAATCTTTACAAACTACAAGGCACATGGTCCCTTTCCATGGGCTTTGTGGGGAGATAACTGTGGAGTACATAGCCGTGGTGGACTGGGAGCCTGGGGGACACCATTCCTGGTAGAGCTGCCTTAGCAGGAACTCACTGCTTTGTAAAAGACTCTGAATTTATTGCAGTGGGATATGTGTTCCGTCCTACCAACCAGGAGGACAGGGATCTCAATCTATCTTTTAAAAACTCCTGGCTATTTCCTCTCTGTCTCCTCATGGAATATTACACATCCTATCTCCTTCCAGAATGAAAGGTTCATTTATTTCCCTAGATGAGATCTGAATAAGGTCAAGATATAATTTAAATTCTGCCAGGCTTAAAATAAATCAGTCATACGGAGGCAATTACTTTATATTAATTCTGTGTCCTTTAAAAAAAGGGATTTGTATTTATCAATTAACTCATATTTACCTTTTAATTTTTCTAAAGAGGATTTACAAATTTAAAAAATTCATTATGCCGTGATAGAATCGGAAGTAGGAATTGGCTAGGCAGTTAGGGTAAAAAGACCCCAAAGAAATGT
>NW_008473211.1:0-1197 GCF_000622305.1 Nannospalax galili | reverse complement strand
CAAATCTAAACAAAAAGAAACAGCAGATACTTTTTTAGTTTAAGTATGTTTGATCTTTTTTAAATTATGCTAAGTGAAAAGAAATAGATTTAAACTTAATATCTAATATAATTAGACTTATGAAAATTAAAATACATATTTAAAATAATGCATTTTTCATAATTTATGTAAGTGAAAGAACAGTTACTGAATATGTTAGGAAGCTTGCATATCTGCATGCAGGGAGGAGGAGAAAAAAGGGAGTTGAGAATCAGGATACCCACTAAGCCTGATGGCCCATGTCTTTAATCCCAACACTCATGAGGTAGAGGCAAGTGGATCTTTGTGAAATGGAGGCCAGCCTGGTCCACGTAGTGAGTTCCAAACCAGCTGAGGCTACAGCGAGACCTTGTCTCAAAAAAAACCAACAACAAAAGAATCAGGATACCCTGACAGGCCTGTATCACTAGCACTGAGAAGGCTGAACCAGAAGGATCATGAGTTTGAGGTCATCCTGGGCTGCAGAGTAAGACCTCCTTTCAACAAAAAAAGTCTTAATAGAAAAATATGGACAAAGAATGGAAGAGGAAACTACAAAATAAATGCAAGTAAGGAGCAAACATGTCTCTACTTCTTCATATCAACTTAGGTCAACTGCTTAGTATCTGTAGAAATAAAGTGTAAAAGAAGATTGTGATAATAGTTATACCTGTCAGGCAGTAAAAATAATTTTAATGAAAATATCTTGCATTTGGAAGGAATAAACAAAAGAGCTCTCATAAAGAACTAGTGATATAAATTGATACTCCTTTTCTGAAAGGCAATCTGCCAGTACATACCAAAAACAAAAAAGTTAAGCCTTTAATTCTTCAATTACTCTACAAAGCATCTTAAGAAGATTGTTGGGTAAGAGGATAAGGATGTAAGTGCGCCCACCATTTGCAATAACAATAAAAACAAACTAAATGGTCAACAGTTGGTGAAAAGTTAAATCATTGTGGCATACTCATAATGAAAGCATATATAATTTGACATTTAACACACATGAAAATATTCAGGAAATAATGATATGGAAGAAACCCCACAAATTTTATTTATATATACTACAAAGCCAAGCTTATCAAATCAAATTCAAGTACATACATTAAAAACATAGAAAATGGGGGTTGGAGAGATAGAACAGCAGTTAAGAACACTGACTGTTCTTGCAGAAGACCC
>NW_008473210.1:0-1189 GCF_000622305.1 Nannospalax galili | reverse complement strand
ATAATTTAGACATGTAATACAACATACATGACAAGGAAGATTCAAAGACACATGAAATCTTGAGAGTCACCTAACTGCCACCACGAGGCTATGCTGATGGAATAATACCATCATTAACTCTTGGTTAGAGTCTATAAGCATAGTTTCTGTCTTAATCAACTAGTATTTTGTGGTGCTGCTGAAATCTCAGACACCTGAGTAAGTCTTTATGACATATATTAATCTATGTTTACATATGTATGTTTATATTAGTAATGAGAACAAACTCACCAACAGCTTTTCCTGTGTGAATGTCAAAGGTGAATCCGGGAATATTTCCACATATAGTTTTAAAGTCAGCTTTAAGAAATAAATAAAAGCATGTCCTCTTAACATTCTCAGATGCATTCAAAATATTTTACCAACAAATGCATTTTATATTATTTCCAAATATGCACATATTCCAAATTGCACATTTTGATCATTTTTATTTTGTAACAATGCCTGCTTCTACAAAGGTGAGATCTAGGCATTCACTAACATTATTGTGAACATTAACCATTCATTGATCTGATTTCAGGTGTTAAGTAAACCATTGCAAAGTTCAAAACTTCAACTTAGGCATTTGCATTATTTTTTTCTCTTGAAGGTTTAAAAATGATCCAATTTACACAGATCAAGAAACTGTATGAATTCAAAAAGGTGTTGTGATTACACAAAGACACAGACATGCAAAATAGTTTTGCAGTGGAGAAGCAGGTCAACACTGAACAGTGAACAAGATGAGAATTCATTTAGAATAAACCTAAGCGTCTTCCTGTTGGAATGCAAAATTTGAGGACTGAAAAGAACAAGTCTTCATGAAATAAAATAGAGGCTATTGGAGTTCTTTTTACCCATAATTCACCAAATCAACAGAAATGTAAATCCTGATTTTTATGAAGCAAAATGCTTTTGATGGTCATTAGTACACAACTGAGTCAAATTCCTGAAACTGTAGTAGGTAAAACCTATGATGTATATTCCTCCAAGTACCATCCAGCAAAAAGATTTCGTAGATTCCATTCATCAATATACACTGAGCATGCAGTTGTTTAATGGTTTCTGATTGCCTTGCAGATTGCAAGACATGTATATCTATAATACATATTATAGATATAAATCTATCATCTATCATCTATCTATCTATCTATCTATCTATCTATCTATC
>NW_008473209.1:0-1197 GCF_000622305.1 Nannospalax galili | reverse complement strand
TGGGTGCTGGGAATCGAACCCAGGTCCTCTGTAAGAGCAGTCTGTGCTCTTCACTGCTGAGCCATCTCTCCAGCCCCCAAATAAATCTTTTTTAAAAGATTTAAACAAAAATTTTAGTCTCACCATGGGAATGGGAAGGAAATACTGTGTGGTAAAGAAATGAATACCAGTGTCGTTCATGCAACAGCACCATCAGAAGCTAAACATTCACCCGTTAGAAAGGGCTTCCCCACCTCACCCCTCCAGGCACTCATGAAAGAAATATCTTGCTGTATCTTAAAACCCCTTTTGGGCTAGGAAAATGGATCAGCGGGTGGAGTGTTTGCTGTACAAGCATGAAGATCTGAGTTCAGATCCCTGTTCACCCACTAAAAGCCTGATATGGTAGCACATCTGTAACCACAGCGCTGGGGGTGAAGCAGAGACAGAGTGATCCCCACGGCCAATGGATCCATCATTGACTTCTGACCCCCACACACATGCAAAGACCCCTCTCTACTTTGTATTGTATGTATAAAATTTTGCACCTGTATTATTGGGCTTGCAGAGTGATAGCTGCTATCCTAAAGATAAATTTGATCTGTCTGAAGAGGATGGTTATTTCCCTTGCCAATCTACATGGGAAAAGAGACACTCTAAGGCAGAGAGAGGAAGTGGTAATTCAGACAGAGGGTCTCAGGTATAAGTCTGTTCATCAAAATCACCTGACCACACATAGGAGCAAGGCCAAGGCTAGGAAGAAATGAGGTGTGGCCTCCCCATGAAAGAAGCCACTTTTAACAAGAAGTTTTCTAATTCCATCTGGTTCTATTCACTCTTTTTAATTGTCAGGATGTGTTGCATTTTCAAACTGTCCCAGATTTCCTTACTGTTTCAGATTCCAGTTTTGTTAAACAAACAGTGATTGGGCACCATTTCTGGGGTGGGAAATGTGTTCAGCACCCAAGGTACAAAAGAGAATAAGACACAGTCCTGCTCTTAGGATACTTCCAGATTGAAAGGAAGAAGAAAATATAATTGTTGGGACAATGCAGCAGATGATATTGGAGTGTGTGGAAAAGAAGGGCAAGGTGGTAGGAGACAGCTGGCCATGGGAAGCACCAGTCAGAGGCACAGAGCAAAGAAACAGTAATGGTGCTTGGGCACTCCGCCTGCATGCATGTAGTCCACACTACCACTGCGTGAAGAATTGTGTAT
>NW_008473208.1:0-1198 GCF_000622305.1 Nannospalax galili | reverse complement strand
GAGGGACTAAGCAATGGTGTGGGCTCTGGGGACAGTTCAGTCCTTAGGCTGCCAGGCATCAGCATCTGGGGCAAAGGGGGAGGGGTGAGGAGGGGTGAGGAGCGGGAAGCGCAGCTACTGAATCAGAAAACCTGACTCAAATTCTAGCTTTCCATCCTACTGGACTGTAGGCAAGTTACCCGACCTCAGAAACCGAAACTCAGAGACGCTGCATGAGAAGAAGGGGGGGGTTCCCTGTGCTGGCGAACGCAGCTGTGACACACCATTGTCAGGGATCAAACTGTGTCTCCCTACAAATTCACATGTGGAAATTTGAACACTAGGTACTTGAAATGTGACCACGGTATTGGAATTACTTAGGTTGAGATCATCACAATGGGCCTTAATTAAAAGTGACTGGTATCCATATAAAATGAAGAAATTGGGACCAGTACACATGTGGGGAGAATTCTGTGTAAGATGGAGACAGATCGGGGGAAGCCGTGTCTCAGTTGCTTTTCTCACTGCTGACAAAAACGAGGAAGGAAGGTTTATCGTGCTTGGCTGTGGGAGGGTACAGTTCATCATGGCAGGGAGGGAGGGGTGGCAGGAGTGAGACATGGCTGGTCATACCCGGTCTGCAGCCAGGAAGAGAGGGATGAAGGCCGATGCTCCTCTGGCTTCCTTTCTCTTCCTTCATTCTGGGACCCCAGGCCATGGCATGGTGCTGCTCACATTCAGGGTGGGTCTTCCCTCTTCAGTTCAACCTCTCTGGGACCCCCTGAGTGGTATGCTCAGTGCTGTGTCTCCTAGGCTATTCTAGAGTGAGGACAGATTGTCCATGTAGCTCTCTGAAGGACCATCCCCACTGACACGTGGGTCTTGATGTCTAGATCCACAAGTGTGAGGCGATACATTGGTGCTATAAGGCCACTTGATTTGTCGTACTTTGTCACAACAATTCTAGCAAACTAAGATGTCCATCAAATCCTGGTGGCTTAAAACAGCCGACGGCTTCCGAATGTGCTGTGCACGCGTTTTGAGGTGTTGGGTAGACTGCTGAGCCCACAGAGGCCAGGACAGGGGCATGAAGAATGCTCTCTGGCTGAAAAGCAAGACTCATGCTTCACTGGTCAAAGAAGTATGGCCCTGCCTGCCATGCAGGGGAAGGAAGGGCAGCCTCCCGGAGACCTGCAAGGAGCCAAGAACCAGATGACAC
>NW_008473207.1:0-1198 GCF_000622305.1 Nannospalax galili | reverse complement strand
AAATTATTTTTAAAATTATTTTTCTATTCATGTGTGTGGTGTGCATGTGTGTATATACGTTTGCACCTCTGTGGGCACACCTTTGTGGGCACATGTGTATAAGTGGTTGTGCATACGGAAGCCCAAGGCTGATGTGGGGAACCCTCATGGGTCTTCCACTTTTCAATGAAGCAAGGTCTCTCAACAAAACCCAAAGCTGGCCAATGTGGCTAGCCTCAGCTAGCTGGCTTGCTCTGAGGCTCCTGTCTCTGCCTTCAATGCTGGAGTTACAGGAGGGCTGCCATACCCACTTAGCATTTATTTGGGTTCTGTGGATCTGAATTCAGATCCTCAGGATTACGAGGCAAGTACTTAGCCACTGAGCCATCTCCTCAGCTCCTAATTTTCTGACTTTGGATTTAGCAAACGATGTATAAAGCAATATGCACGCTGCATGGGAACACAGACACCACTAGATTTTCCATGTTCTCCTAAACTTAGTTTCCTGGTGTGCACTCAGATGGTATAAGTGGTGATCTCTAGGCTTAGGTCATTAGATTTAGCCAATAACAGTACAAGAAATCAGTGATACTCGACTTTCAAATAACAAGTCATTTTTTCATATGTGGATGACTCATGTAATGTTTGGGGTACATTTATATTAAAATATTAACCATGGTCTCTCTGAAATTAAGATTTTGTTGGGCATTGTGGACTTGCTTGGGCGAGACCCACAGTCTACTGGTTTGGATCCATGTCTTCTACAGACTAAGTTTTAGAGGAGCAGATGCTGTTTTCTGTAGAGTTGTGTCTGGGAAGGGCTCAGTGCTCTGTAAGTATTTAGTAAATATTGACCAACTGCCTATAGGGATTAGCTATTGAAGGATTATAATGAGAAGTTCACAGACTACTTGAGATTCAGAGGAAAAGAAGACGTTCTTGCCTTTATGATTTCCGTGAAAGAACGACCTATCTCTATATGCTTGATGTGGAGCCAAGGATGACTTTGAACTTCTGACCTTCCGGACATCCACCTTCAGAGTGGTGGGATTATGGGTGTCTGTGGCTGTGTCCAGCCCTAGATTTGTGGTTTTAGGTGGTTCGGTAGATTTCGGCTTTTCTATGAGGATCTAAAACTAAAGAAAATGAGACCAAAAAAGGCCGCAGGCCACATAGGGAAGGCGGCACACGTAGTGAAATCTTGAGCAGCGTTTCCTCA
>NW_008473206.1:0-1183 GCF_000622305.1 Nannospalax galili | reverse complement strand
CACACACACACACACACACACACACACACACACACACACATACACATCTGCCTCTTTTGCCTTTGTTTCACTGTGGTCTGTTCTTAACATGGGGATCTGATCACCTCAGTACTGTACTCCAAGACCTCAGCTCACTGTAGGTACCAGGAAAAGCCCTGCTGGCCCAGGAGGCCTGTGTCCTTGGCTCCCTGTTAAGTCCTCTAGCTGTCCTGTGTGCTCTCTGCTCTCTGCTCTCTGCTCCCTGCACACAGACCTCTGCTGCTTCTTGGATATGCTAGGCAGGTGTCCAGCCTCAGGGCCTTTGCACCGCCTGGCCCTTCTTGCTGGATTTCTGTGTTGTTGCTCCATGGCTTAGTGCTTCCCTTCCTGCAAACCTCAAATGTCACCTGAGGTCTCATTGTCTAAGATTGCCTTACCACCATCTGGCATGTACTTTTATGCAGTGTGTTCACTGCTATGCCCTCTGTGCGCAGGCCAGCATCTGGTACACAGCGCAGGCGCTTAGTAAGAACTACAGCTGACAGTGTGAACATGGGCTGTTCTAGCAGTAGCAGCAGGAATCGTTGGGGGCCAGCTGACCCTGCTCAGCACTCTGGCTGATTTCTCTTTTCTCATAAAAGCCCAGGTGTAGCTCAGTTGGTAGAGTGTTTTGCCTGGTGTATTAGGTACTTTTCTGTTGCTGTGATAAAACACCATGACCTGGGCAACTGAGAGAAGGAAGAGTTTATTTGGCTTACGGTTCCAGAGGGTAAAAGTCCCTCATGGTGGGGAGGCCTGGCCGCAGGAGGGGCTGGAGCTGAGAGCAGGTCAATCACATCTTTAAGCAGGCACAGGAAACAGAGAAACTGGGAATCCAGTGAGGCTAAAGAACTCTCAAAGTCCACCGCAGTGACATGCTTCCACCAGCGTGGTTGCACCTCCTGAAGGTTCCATGACCTTCCCCAAGCAGAACTACAAACTGGAAACCTGGTGTCCAAATATGTGGAGCCTATAAGGGAATCTTATTCAGACCACCACAGCTGACATCCAGAAAGCACTGAGTTACATCCCAACACCACATAAACTGGGCATGGTGGTACATGCCTTCCATTCCAACACTCGGGGTAGAAAGAAGAGGACCAGAAGTTTGAGGCTAGCCTCAACTACATGAGGTCCTATCTAAAAAAAAAAAAAAAAAAAATCC
>NW_008473205.1:0-1195 GCF_000622305.1 Nannospalax galili | reverse complement strand
CTGCCTCTGCCTCCCAAGTGCTGGGACTAAAGGCATGTGCCACCATACCTGACCTTTGATACTAACTTTAATGCCACAATGTCACCAATTCCCTGCTTCTATTTGGAGGATATGAAACCTAAACATGGTTGTTTTTGCTGTCTATTGCATTTTATCTAGAGAAAGAATGTGTGAATGGGAACACATGATACCACGCACATATTGAGGTCAGAGAACAACTGTTGGGAGTCTGTTCTCTTCTACTATGTGGGACCCAGAAATCAAACTCAGGTTGAAAGGCTTGGCAGGAAGTACCTTTACCCACTGAACCATCTCCCCAGCCCAACACCTTTAATAGAATTAAAATTAATTCTATCCCCAGGAATCTCTAGAAACAGAGGAACATGGAAAGACTGGCTTCCTAGATCCAACCCCACTTCTATCCCAGACTTTCTTCACCTCGCAGTTGAAATACAGGCTGCATGTCAGGTGTTCTGCACTCTTTACCTGTTTCTGGCTGGTTTTTTCCTCCCTCCTCCTGCCTTATGGAGTTCATAATATCTGCTTCCCCAGACTCTGGAGCTCGAGCCACCTGCAACTGGTTCTTCTGGATTCATGGATGGAATCCAGGGATTTCTATTCATCTGTCAACAAATTCAAGTGCCAAGTGTACCCAGGGCAGTTTACTGCATCCCACAATCTACCAGCTGTGGTTTCTACTCTAAGGTTATTAAAATTAAAATGTTAGTGTGAGCCAGACATAGTGGCTGTAATTACTGCACTTAGACTGGGGCTGTAGCTCAGGGTTATAGAGTATTTGCTTAGCAGTCTTGAGGCCCTAGATCCAGTCTCCAGTACTGGAAAAAAAAAAGGGGGGGTGTGTGTCTCAAAAGTCAGCACTGGTGAATGGGGTAGGGTGGAGAAATGGCTCAATGGGTTAAGAATACTTGCTATTCCCAGCACCCCCATGACAGCTAACAAGGGTCGGTAACTCCAGTTCCAGGGGATTTCATACCTTCTTCTGGCCTCTGCAGGTACTACATGAATGTGATACACTTAAATATGTACAGGCAAAACATTCATATGCCTAAAATACAATACATTGTTTTAAATGTTTTTAAAAACAGCACTCATGGCCGGGCATGGTGGCACATGTCTTCGATCCCAGTACTCGGGAGGCAGAGGCAGGCAGATCTCTAGGAGTTCAAGGCCAGCC
>NW_008473204.1:0-1197 GCF_000622305.1 Nannospalax galili | reverse complement strand
TTTTTTTATATGTATTCAGTAATGGTATTTATAGCATTAAGATGAAAAATGACTTTTTATATTGATAAGACAACCTCAAGGCAGAATTCAGCTTTTAAAACATTTCTGCACATTCATTCAGGAATTAGTTTATAACAGGCAATCCTGGGCACTATGTTCTTGGATTGGTAAATATGGCGTTCAGGGATCTGCAAATTGGGTTGAAGATTTTGGTGAACTCACAGAACCTTAAAAGTAGGTAATTCAGTGGTGAATAGGAGCAGTCTGTTCATGACAGCGGGCACTCCACTTTTCAGAGGCTGGTGCTGAGGGCTCCAGGTTATCCGGTTTGACAAATGGCTATGCGTTCACCCGTAGTTCTGTGTCTTCTACTGAGACACCCAGCCCATGAGGTTATCTCACACATGCCAAATCTCAGTAGAAACTTTAGTCTTCTATCAAAAGGAGCAAAGACTTTAGAATTTGATCTGTGCTTTCGTTGAATGGGTGGGTGGAACCGCATCAAGTAAGCTTATTTTTGACAACCAAGTGATGAGCATTTAAATATTTTGTAAGGAAAACCTATGAAAGGTATTTAGTACAGGCCTGGCATGAAGCTTTCAACAGGAGGGGCTATTTTTGTTAAATACTCACTGTTAATTTGTTCTGCGTAGGAGTTCAGAGGCCACTTCATTGAATAGAATCGACACACAAGTCGGTTCCTGCTGAGTTGCAACTGGTCCTGTGGACTAACCAGTTTCGTATGTTTGTTAACTGTTAATCTAGTGTTTTTGGAATCATGATGCTTTATTTCTACTTTGCAGGATGAAGAAGCTGTTTTGGGAAGATGTTCCAAACCCCAAGAATTGTTCCTGGGCACAAGGACTTAATTTTCAAAAGGTCACTTTTCCAATATTTTTACCCAAAATATATAAGATCGCACTTGAGATACCAGATGACTTCTAGGTCTCTGAGCATTTTTAAGATTTAAAATCTTTTATTTCTTTTCATTTAAATCAGTTTATTCATTACTTGTTCTTAGTAATAGCTGGATGTAGGGATTTGAGATCAGAAGGAAATAAAGTTCAATAGTTTATCGTATGAGAGTTGACAAACTACACATCTTCTGGTCACAGTGACATAGTATAATAAATATCACAGTAAGAAGAGTCATTACTGGTTGGGACTAGACAGCTGAGTGAACTTTTCATGGTATAA
>NW_008473203.1:0-1196 GCF_000622305.1 Nannospalax galili | reverse complement strand
TGTCATGTCTGTGTGAGGGTGTCTCTATGTCTGTGTGTGTGTCTGTGTGTGTGTATCTATATGTGTCTGTGTGTTTGTGTCTGTGTGTTCCTGTGTGTCTTTGTGTATCTGTGTGTCTCCCTGTGTATGTGTGTGTCTGTTTGCCTGTCTGTGTCTTTGTGTGTGTATTAGTGTGTGTGTGTCTATGTGTATGTCTGTATCTGTCTATGTTTGTGTATGTGTCTGTGTGTATATATGCATGTATGTCTGAGTGTGTCTGTCTGTCTGTCTATCTGTGCAGTGCTAGGGGAAGAGCCCCACCTTGTATATGCTGTGCTCCTCCTCTTCACCCCAGCCCTGAACCCCTACAGAATTTGTATCTTCCACTCCTAGGTCTAAAGTCACTGCTTCTACTCCTGTCATTCACATCTTCATCTCAGCCAGTGAAAGGGTGAGAGAGTCACAATATCCATTTTTAAAGAACATACTCTGAATATAGGTACAAGCACCTTATGCTCTTATCTGGTAAAAGGGAAATACAGTCATTTCTGGAAAGGTCATAAGGTGAAACTCAGAAGACGATGTGGGTGGGCACCTACAGTTTCAGGTACAGGGCCCAAGAGTGTGCAGAGTGACATATGGAACATTGAGCAAGTGACCTGAGCTTCGGAGAGTATAGGAGGGGGTGGGTTCTGGGAAGAACCGCCTCCTCAGGTAGCGTTGAAGGTCACTTTAAAGAGAAAGGGTAACGAGTGTCATTTCTGAGAGTTTAGACAGATCACAGTAGTATTTAATGACAGATGAAGACACCATCCCGAGGGACAGAATGATCCAGAGTCTAAGGCCAACAGGAAGCAAACCATTAAGCTTTATAAAGGACCTGCTTTATGAAGCCAGCTGCAGGAAGCTGGAAGCAGACGCAGGTGTGCAATGGGGGGCGGGGGGGGGCGGTGCTGCTGCAGGGGAAGCTGAGATCCAGCAGGAGGGGTGCTTGTGCGTTCCACCCCAGGCCTTCTTGCTGAATGCAGATTTTGATCATGTTATGGTTGACCAGGATAACAAGGGAGGCTGTCTATGAACCCAGCCCTTGGGGAGGGCTCTTGACAAGTCTGCTGTAAACTAGTGGACTCTTTCCCTTACAGGTGGTGAGCTTAGAAATAGGTGAGGGGGGCTGGGGAGATGGCTCAGTGGTTAAGAACACTGGCTGTTCTTGCAGA
>NW_008473202.1:0-1197 GCF_000622305.1 Nannospalax galili | reverse complement strand
GATACATATCATCGGTACCAGCCAATCCTTTTCCATCCTGATCCCAGATTATCCAGCCTTCACATCCTTGGCATCATAGTGTGCTCAGCACCCAGCACCTCTCCAGCTCTCCAACCTGAAACACTGGCTTGCTGTTTGTCTCACTGTCAGTCTGTCCCCTTTCTCTCCTCTGTGTTTTCGTCACTGTGAAGTGAGCTGCTGTGTTCCTCCTTAGCATGATGAACTGCCACCGACTTTAAAACTCATCCAAAGTAAATAACTCCAAGTTGTCCCTGAAAGCCATTTGGACACAGCTAAGAGAAAAGCAGTATGATACAGTGTCACACACATCATACAAGGTCAACATGCCTATGACAAAGGCAGGCCGATGAGAGAAAAGATACCAAGTCTACCGGGTTTTAGAGGACAAAAGAGACTTCAAAAATGAAGCTTGAAGCCATGGTAAACTGTCCATCTTTATGCTTGGGTTTCATGTAATGAGAATAGCTGTGTCATCGTGTGATGGGAGCAAGAGAATGTGATCAGCAGTAGACAGGGGGATCCCAGGGAGGCTGTGTGCTCAGAAAATCACTGGGCCCCACCTCTATGGCAGGCCAAGGCCCTTCTGCAGTGAGCTAACATAGACCCAAGAGAGTTTAGGCAAGAAAGGTTAGAGTAACTAGAGTGAAGGTTAGAGTAATAGGTTCAGTAACTAGGGAAATGAGTTTAATGTATGCTCCTCTGCCTGGGCAAGGAATCCATGACTTAGGCCTGTGGAGAATGAAGGCAGTAGGTAGAAGGACCAGAGAAGGGCAGAGAGAAGCTCTGCTTTGGGGCCTTCACTTGGCCCTTTCCCTTCCCCTTCCCCTGTCTTTTCTTCTCCCTTTGAGTGCTCTCCCACTGAGCCACATACCAGCCATTGATTAAACATCAGCTTCTGGCAGGACCCATTTGGGAAAGCATTGGTGGGGCTTCACTATTTTTAGCTTTCAGAAGCACAGCAGTGGGGGTGAGGGTGCCTCTAGCATTCAGCAGACGTGAGGGGACCCAGAAGGATATGCATGGGCACCATTAAGGGATAGAACAGAACGGTCCTTCCTGACGTGGCCAGAATGTGCCCCATGAAAACCCAGGAGGGGCTGGCCAGACGGCTCAGGTAGAGGGGACAGGGTGAAGATCTGATTTCCACCCCTGGATCCCACAAGGAGGAAGGAGAGA
>NW_008473201.1:0-1197 GCF_000622305.1 Nannospalax galili | reverse complement strand
AAATAAACAAACAAATAAAACCTTACCTCAATACTGTTTTATAAGGAGTCCTTACCAAACACATATTCAGTGGAAAGGGCATGGATTTGACATACGAGTTTTTTATTTTTGTGTGACCATGCTGTGTGAAGGGCCGCACAGCGCCAGATGACTGAAGTACTTGCCCTGACTTGTCACCCTGGCCATCCTTTGCAGCTCTTGAAAACGCCATCAGAATTATTTTAACACCATTGTCTCTAAAGCAGGAGACTTAACATGGACTTAGTGGACAATTTCTGCTTTCTGCTTTCTGTTTTCTATTTCCTATCCCTGTGTTATTGGAGGTCAGCCCCCGTTCTTGGAAAAATTATGTCTCCATGGAATTTTCAAAATAAAAGTGTTCACCTGTCAATGGTAACCTCAAGTTTAAGGATTACTGTGAACACAAGAACCATTCAACAAAATTGAATCACAAAAATGCACAATATGGAAAAACTAAAATAAAAGGTTTTCCATTTAAGGGAGAGTTGCTGTTTTCTGTGATCCTATCCTCAAAGGATCCTATCCTTTCTTTGTGATTATGTCCTTCATGTAGAGCCAATGTCCCCACAAACCCTTTAAACAGTTGACAAGAGTTTGATATAGATAAGCTTATTTGCTCATGAGAAATATCTGTGGTATCATTAACTCTTTCTACATGACTAAGTTTTGAACCACAGTTCTGATTGGATTTGAGACACAATACCGATATGCACAGGTATGTTGCTACAGAGGAAAATAGAGTATAATGTCAGAGTGTGAGGTCAAGGAAAATTCTTACAAAATGCTCCCCTTGGCGCTAATTAATTTCTTCTCCAGCAGTCATGAACATCTATGGATTTTTTAAATATTCATTTCTTAAAAATACAGTTGTTTCATTTTCCTAGGATGCCCAGTGTGTCAGTGAAACAACAAAGCCTTTTAAATCAGATCAATGAAAAATACCACTTTTCCAATGAAATCAATTAATCAAATTGAGCTCTTGTAAGATATGTGAATGATTAATTAAAATATGGGGCAGAACATGGCAGACACCTGTGTTAAGACATGCAGAGATACTGGAGGACTTAAAAGGACGTTTATTTGACGGGTTCAAAAACACTTAAAAGTAGATTTTTTTAGAGATTAGCTTTTGGGTGATGTGTAAAATCACTTTCCACTCTTGAGGGAATGTATCCC
>NW_008473200.1:0-1174 GCF_000622305.1 Nannospalax galili | reverse complement strand
ACACACACACACACACACACACACACACACACACACATATCAGCGTACTAAGTTTATTTAGTGGTGCTAGAATGTATATGTGCTTAGGGATGACAATTTAGGGTTGGATAACTTGTCAGGAAGCTAGTGCCTGGAGACACTGATTCTCCCTTTCAGCAGCCATTGATACCCTGAGCTATTCATCTAGAGGTTGAGCCTTGTGAAATTTCCCCCATCCATGCTGGCATGTCAACTGGTGTTGTCATTATGTAGATCTTGTTTGGCAACCATAATGCTGAGATTTACAGAATCCGTTATATCTGGAAGACATCATCTAGCAGGAGGTGTCCTGGTCCTCTGACTTTCAATCTTTCTGTTCCCTCTTCCATGATAGTCTCTAAACCTTAGATGTAAGAACTGTATTAGATGTATCAATTAATTTTGGGTACTCCATAGTCACTTAGTCCCTGCTTTTTTGACCAGTTGTGGCTCTCTGTAATCGTCTCCATATGTTGCAAGAAGAAGCTTCTCTAATGAAAGGTGAGAGCTACACCTATCTGTGGGTTTAGCATTTAAATACATTTAAAGCATTTAAAATACAGTTAGAAATTGTATTGGTTTAGGGAAGTGGCAGTAGTAGGTTCTGCTCTAGGGTCCATGACCTCTTCAGCCATGAGTGTTTGGCAAAGTTTACAGTACCATGCACAGATTCCCTCCTATTGAGTGGGCATAAACCCAATTACGCAGTTATTGGTTACCCCTAACACAGAAGTGCCACTATTGTGCCATTAGGGCTATCTTGCTAGTCCAGTCACTACGTTCATAGGCTTTACAGCTGAGTAGAACAGTGGATTGCTTTTCTCCCTTGGCAGCTCACATAGTCACTTATAATACTAAGAAAGCTGGTCCTCAGGGAGGAGGCTTCCAAGTCAATTCAAGCTCAGTCCCTCCAGTGTTTGTGCATGGTGTGTGTGGTGTCTTAGGACTTTGCCTTCAAGCTCCTGGAGGCAACCACAGGCAATGACAATAGTATATATTATTTGGGGAGTCTCTGACTATCCAGACCAACAACTAAAAGGGAAGCTTCCCATGCTACTCACTGGGTTTTGTATTAGTCTTCAGTTCATAGGGTGAGCATTATCACCTCATGTCCATAACTCCATATGTGTGTGTGTGTGTGTGTGTGTGTGTGTGT
>NW_008473199.1:0-1197 GCF_000622305.1 Nannospalax galili | reverse complement strand
ATAAATTAAAATATTTTTTAAAAATTCTATACTTTAATTTTCGCCTCTAGGACTTCTTTTTATATTAACATTTTTTGAGACAGGATCTTGCTATGGAGTTTGGGGCAGCTTTGCATTTGCTGTATAGCCTAGGCTAGCCTTGAACTTGCAGTCCTCCAAGCTCAGCCTCCTGAGCACTGGAATTACAGATGTGCACTGTGGTTAGTGCTTTGCACATGGTGTCGAGTCCTCTGGCTCATGCCACACTAAAGAATGTGATTAACCGCCAGGATCCAGTGGGCTGTTGTGAGTCGCAGCGCACAGCAAGTCCCTGGAAATGAAGGACTTGAAAGACCATCACCCGACAAGGTTCTGCATCAGTTCCTTTCCTGTTGCTGTGATAAAATACTACGGCCAGAAGGCAAGTTAAAGACCACAGGTTAGTGTGGCTTACGGTTGAAGCAGAAATCTCAAGAGTTGGTGCTGCTCTGCCTGGTGGACCCCATTAAAATATTGTAATTCACCCTCTGTGGTATTTTTAACTCTTTCAAGCATCGCTGGAGTAAAGCACTGTCCTGTGGGATAGCGTTCTGGTGCTCCGGGACTATTCTCTCACTCACACCACTCTACGTCCACCATGGTAGGGAAGGCACAGCAGCGGGCAGGGAAGGGAACAGCATCAGAGAGGTCACATTTCATCCACACATAGGAAACAGAGAGAACAGGAAGTGGGGTCAGGCTATGAACAAAGCCTACCCCTAGTTGCACACTTCCTCCAGGAAGGCTCCTCCTTCTAAAGGTTCCAAAACCTCCCCAAACAGAGCCCCCAGGTGGGGCCAAGTGTTCAAACACAAGCGCCTAGGGAGACATGTCTCGTGGAAACCACCACAGATTCCAGCAGGTTCACCTCAGACATCCTCTGCCTGGCTCCCACTGAAAGCCAGGGCAGAGCTGACAGGACCCACAGGCCATCGCTAGCATCTGCTTGCACACGTCTGGCTCCTGGTGTTCACTGCCCGCTGACTGACAGCTCTTCAAGATCAGATCTCCGCGGATGCCTGCTCTTAACCCGCTCCACAGGCTCCTGGCTTTGAGTTTTATGGAATTTGGTATTTTTCATTTATTTAATATTTGTCTATTATTCAGTTCCAGAATTCCCCTAAGCAATGTTTTGTACTTTCCTCAGATGTTGTATAATTGTTCCAAGAAATATTTTGT
>NW_008473198.1:0-1197 GCF_000622305.1 Nannospalax galili | reverse complement strand
TTCCAGACCCCCTTTACTTGCCCCTCTTTCCCATTTTCTCTTTACTGCTCCATCTTTTATTTTCATTTTCTACAAATGCCCCACCTCCCATCTTGGTTTCTGCCCCTTTTCATATCCTTTCTCCTCACTTCTGTCTCCTCCCACCGGTCCAACCTGCCCACTCACATCAAACGTCATGGAAAAATTATGTCACAGATTCAGGTCAAAAAAGAGTTTTAGAGAAATGAATCAAGAAATATGAATGGCACAATAACACTGTCAGAAACAGGCAACTGGTCCTAAAAAGGATAAGGAAAAAAGATACACTCACATGATGACTGGACTAAAGACAGGTAACAGAACACAAGTTGAGACAGTTCTAGGTCAGACACACTGGCAGGCTTTGCCGCATGACTTGCCTTTGCAGTTACAGATCCTCCCCGCTGCTTGGCTTTGTGACTAAGAGTGAGAATTTAAAGGGGAATTTCATAATCTGAAGTCTGAAAGTTTTGAAATATTTAAATGTTTACAAATTATAAGAAATTATAAAATTCTTATCCTTTCAAAAGATTAGAAACATATAGGGAAGGATAAAGGAAGGAAGCTCACTTTTCTATGGTAACACATACCATGCACATTTACAAACAGGTCTATGAGCTGCACACAGTTATCACATTCTCCAGAATTATTGGAAAGTATGAAACTCACAGCTTCCTCCTTATAGCTTCTGGGTTTTATGAGAATTTTGTGCCATAGGAAAGGAGAGAACTATTTTATTTTTTAGCTCTGTTGTCTAGACAGACCAACTATACCTGAACTTGGGGGAAAAATATGACCCACTGGGAGAAAGATTTCTGGGAAATTTAAGCTAAAGGGAAGACACAATGACTAAAGTTGGGCCCTGTCATGGGCCTGACCTGGTAGAATTTGCACACATCTTGTCTGTGACTTCATAGGACTTCTTTGGGGTACAATAATTACTACCCCCTATTAAAAGCCCAAATCTAGGCGATGAAAGGGTACTGGACCATCTGTTCTAGTGTTTGACTCTCTGGAATTTTTCTCTGTAGTTACAAAGGAAATAGGATGGAAAGGAGCCTGGAGACCTCCTCAAGCTGATAACCGCCTCCCTGTGAGAACCCTCCAGAGGGCAGCCTGCACATCTGGGTTCCTGAGGCTGTAGATCAGTGGGTTCAGCATGGGGTTGATAACAGTGTT
>NW_008473197.1:0-1196 GCF_000622305.1 Nannospalax galili | reverse complement strand
GGCAGAATTCTGAGACCACACATAGGATGGAGGAGGAGCCAGTTGTGAGCCAATGTGACAATTAGGATTGTATATCATGACTAAATAGGACAGTGGTATGGAATAGTGGGACTCTGACACACTGGAGAAGGCTTACCCTGCCTAAAGGTCAAGATGATCAGCTGTGACGTCAGAAGATGGTTATAGCAGTACACTGTCTAATTTTAATTTCAAAGCTGTTAAAGACTTCAATGTAAAGCTAGCAATTTTGGTATTTATGTGCACCTATACAGATATTTGTGTGATGAGCTCAAATACTTAGTTGCAGCAATATGGTGTGAGTCAATGTGAAACAATTCCTCTTCTCTATGCACTGAAACTTACATACACACAAATATGTGGATTGTGGCCTATAGACTATGCCCTTGGATTCAGGTGAATAAGGAAGAGTCAACAGTACATCTACAATCATTTAAAATGAATGTCAGTGTCTTAAAAGTGAACCACACTCTTTGATGTATAAAGAGAATAAGGGACTAGAATTCTGAATGCCGTGAGTGGCAGTCTTGATGGTCCTTGTCACTAGACTGCTAAGAATTGCTCACTCAGACCCGCTTACTCGCTCATCTTTTTTTCCGCATCTATAAAACTTAATGCATCCCTCAGAGCCAGATTTGCTGACTTCTGAATTGAATGTGTCACTCCCTTATTAAAAAATTCAGGAGGCTCCTTCAAATACTGCCTCCGACTCCAAATCCCAGCTTCAGCTCCCTTCCTTAGGAGTTGTCTTCCTATTCACTCAGCCCAACTGCCTGTACTGTTCTGTGTTCCCTGATCTTACAAAGATCCAGTTGTATACATTTTTCTGTGCAAAACTGAACCTTCTGAAACTTGTTTTTCTTGATTTTCAACTCTCACAGTTCTTTGAAACCACAAATAACCAGTTGCAGAGCTTATGGCTATTTGTAATGAACTTCTAGAAATTTTCTTAAGCTGAGAAAGAAATGTGAACTTTGTCGTTTATTGTTATTGCTCTATCTTATTAATCTATATTGAATCTTCAGCTAACAGGGAGTTGATGTACACATCTGATTATGAATGCGTAAACACACATTTTAGTGATTAGATTTAATCTAATCTTTAAAGACCATTTGCATTTGCATCACATTATTAAAAAGTTTCCCTTTGCTGGAGAGATGGCTCAGCAGTTAAGAGTA
>NW_008473196.1:0-1197 GCF_000622305.1 Nannospalax galili | reverse complement strand
GACTCCATCTCCCCACTTCTTATCTCTAGCCTAAGTGCTTACCAAAGGCATAGTTTTAATGAGGCAAAACCTCTTGAATAAGTTTTAAAGTACCGTGGTTTGATGAAACTGACAAAATAATCCTCCCAGCAGGTGAGATAGCAGAACAGAATGCTTATTTATGACTTTCACCCCACCTTCTAACACACATAAGTTAGCTCTTTTCCGCTCACTAAAAATGTGTGAAAATACATGCTAATTTCAACATTTGGTTACTGCATATAGGGGTTTTGCTCCCCTATTAAGAGAGGAAATTAGAAATGGTTATTAAATGAGAGGATGAAATAATAATATATATGTTTATTTCAGAAACTCTTCTTGCTTACTGTCAAGACACTGTTGCTTCATTTCCAATTAAAAAGCATCAACAGTATGACATTGATACTATGGAGATGACGGGAAAAGTGAGTTTAAATCATTAACAGTGTTCAATTTCAAATGTTTGTGCACTGATAGATAACAGAAAGTATATGGATCTTGAGGGGAAATTAGCCAGTTTTCTTTACTAAGTGAAACTGTCTTTTAGTGCAGGGAAGTGAAATAAAAAAATATATACATGTTTATAAAATACCAAGAATAGCCTAAGTACTTTGAAAAGCTCTCTATTTTATTATAAACAAAGCAACAGGAAAGGAAACCATTTTATTCCTTCAGCAAAACCCGAGTCAAGCTGAACCAATGCATCCTTATGATTCTACTTTGTCCTTTGAGGACTGGCTGAAGGTCCAGTGAGCTTTAGAAGTTCCACACTGTCAAGTCTCAAGAAAAATCAAAATCCTTGACACATAAAGCCATGGAGCCTTGGAACTTTATATGAGAAATATCTGCTTTCATCCCTTAGGAAGAAGGTTAGAGACAGGAGATTTAAGTTTGTATAGCTCCTTATCCAACATACAAATTCAAGTTCTCCCAGTGTATCTGTACAAAGCAAGGGTGATAGTCACCAAGATGCTTCCTTGCCTCTTTGAGTCCCTGGGATTTTAACAAACAAACTCAAAAGTGTGAGTCAACAAGATGACTCAGTGGGTAAAGGTGCTTGTCTGACAATCTGAGTAACATCCAAGGAACCACATGGTGGATGGAAAAACAAACTTCTACAAGTTGTTCTCTGATTTCCACATGCTCTCCATGTCACACATGTGCAAGCACATGCACACA
>NW_008473195.1:0-1196 GCF_000622305.1 Nannospalax galili | reverse complement strand
CCCAGCTCTGTTCTCTTCATCCCAGCCCAGAGCCTAGAACCAAGCATGCAGTAGGTACTTACTTAATGCTTATCGAATTCATTCATTTCTCCACCTAACATTATACCAGGAGTTTTTCTAGACTTGGGCCTGCCAGTGAGTCAGGTTTGGTGCTATGAACCCGGCACAGAGTCCCTGGTGGGGACAGGTGGGGTGGTGGGGGCTTTGGATGGAAGTTGGAGAGACTGTCCAAACTGAGCTGGTCAGGATCTAGAGGCTGGACCAAAGAACTGGACATTTTCAAGATTTTTAAAAATTATGTATATGGGTGTGCACATGCGTGCAGATGTTCCCGGAGACCAGAGGTGTAGGATCCCACTGCAGTTACAGGTGCTACCTGACATGGGTGCTGAGAATTGAATTTGGGTCCTCTGTAAGAATTGCACACTTACTTAACTGCTGAGCCATTTACCTAGCCCCAGGAGTTGGCTTTTATTCCAAGTGCCATAACAGATAAGGTATTGACAGAGTGGTAGTGGCAGGCTATGTATACGAGGAAGATCACAGGCTGAATAGCTTTGATTTAGTAGGATGGAAGGTAAGTACACTGGCCGAACTAGTATCTCCCCCAGTTCATGTCCCCTGAAACCTATGAGTGTTAGTTATTCTTCTTGTGACTATGATGAAATGCCTGAAGCATGAGGAAGAAGAATTTCTTTTGGCTCACAGCTTCAGGAGATATCAGTCTGTGACAGGGGACAAGGTGTGGCAGATGGGGCAGCTTTGTCCACGGTGACGGGGGCTGGCCGCAGAGCTTGTTACATCTTGGAGGACCAAGAAGAGGGGACGCCAGAGGCTGGGCTGTTACAGTCAAGTATTTCCCTGCAGTGGTCTAAAACCCTACATCCTGAAGGTTCTACAGCCTCCCCAAACAGCACCACTGACTGGAGACCTAGCGTTCAGATAAATGGCCTTGTAAAGGGCACTTTACATTTGAGCCATGATGCTAAGGACATGAAGATATTTAAAATGGGGGCTGGGTAAAGTAAATGGTGCAATAGGTAAAGTGCTTGCTATGCAAACAAGAGGATCTGAGCTCAGACCCCCAGTACCTATGTAAAAAACGTGGGTGTGGTGATGCATGCTTATAACCCCAGCACTGGAAGGACAGAGACAGGCAGATCCTGGGGGTTCACTGGCTAGACAGACAGTCTCAT
>NW_008473194.1:0-1196 GCF_000622305.1 Nannospalax galili | reverse complement strand
AGACAGACAGACAGACAGACAGACAGACAGAGAGACAAAGAGGAGAAAAACAGAAATGAGTGCTTATTTGACATCGTAGACTCAAGTTTTTGCCGTTACTCCATAACCTAGTCTAACCTGGCTTATTCTCGGAGCCACGAGCTGCCTCCTGCATGCTTCTGTCAGCACCTGTGACCACGTTTCCACAGTAACAAATGTCTGTTGCAAAGTCAAAACAAGAAATTGGTTTTAAAGCATCTTCTCACCTTCCCAGCCTCCACCTTTGTCCTTCGACTCCTCTGCGTCTCCTGATTTTAGACTATTATTTATTCATGGTTTCTTAGTTAAATATCTTCCCAGATAAACCTGGAACTCCCTGGAGTCTCCCAGGTCTTCTGCCCAAGCCTCAGCGTGAGTGATTGCTTCACTAATCTCCCATTTCAAGGATAATCCTTGCTCAAAAATTTGTTCTGTCCCATAAAATGTCTCCCAGGCTCTGAGTCTCAAATTACTAACCAGGCAACCCTGTTGTTTAGCGACGCTCATTGATGGTCTCGTGTCAGTGGTCCTTTTTTGTGCCTTGCTAGCCATGATTTACTCTGTATAAAAAAAGATTACGTTTTGGTTTTGGAGATCCGAAAGTAGAGAATGAGATCTTGAGAGTGCCATTCTCTCCTTCAGCATGGGGTGAGGGCACCTGTTCTTCTCCAGAGGGCCAGGGATGCTACAGGACTCAAAGCCAGTGAGTTTGCCGTCCCTGTCCTGCAGCTGGTGAAGCGTGGATGGGATGAAGGTTTCACTCAGGTGGGCAGTGCTCCTCACCAGAAACTTGAAGCAAGCTAAAGGCATTGAGTGGCGTGTGCACTTGGAGCTCGGTCCGCCTGTAGAAGGAAGCTACCCTATTGTGTCTGGCCTGCAGCTCCTAGCTTCCAGCATGCTGGAAGGCTTCTTGTGGGTTGGAAGCACAGGCTCAGACCTAAAGCAGAACTCTGAGAGCCTGTAACTCCGTTCCATATCTTCTCCGAGGAATGGTGTCCTATCCAACTTCCCTTCATTCATGTATCTCACTGGAGCACAAGGCATAATGAGGTCTGTGCAGAAAAGACATTTATCTCCAAAGAGGTGGGTAAAAGGCCATCAGTTCAGCCTATCTCAGCCGCTTAACCCTCTCTTCCTGTTCATTCCGCCTCCTTCTTCCCCTCAAGCTGCCATTGCCC
>NW_008473193.1:0-1180 GCF_000622305.1 Nannospalax galili | reverse complement strand
AGAGAGAGAGAGAGAGAGAGAGAGAGAGAGAGAGAGAGAGAGGAGAGAGCTCTTGCTTCTCTCTACCATTCTCACAGGCCCTCAGGTAGCAGAGGAAACTGCTCTGTTATCTGGTGGAGTAGCTTTCCACGAGAAAATCTACACAGCCCCTTTCATTTAGAAGAGGCAGCCCATAAAAATTGATCCTGCTGCGTGTTCAGTTGTCGAGGGTCGTTGACCCAACACAAACAGGGGACGTGGGCAAACACTTCTCTTTTCTAACAGCACAGTTTGGAAAAGCACTCAAGTGCAAATAGAGCTTTCCAGACTGAGAGTGGCATGCCAGTTTTATTAAGGGATTTGTGACAGAAAAAGGTGGCTGTTGGTGTACTTGGCATTGGAAGGATAAAGCAAGCAACTTTCGATTGCCAAAGAGAGTATTTAACAAGCAAGAAAAAATACTGCATAAATAAAGTGCTATGTTCACAAAGCTGGAAGGAAGAACTCCATCTTGAAACAGGATTCCTAATCTATCCTAAGGAAAGCTACGATGTAGAAAATACACGGAATGCTGTAGCTTAAAAAACTCACCATGCAGTGTGACTCCCGATGCCAGGTTTGATTTTTATGTTTCTGTAATAAAAGGATGGGAGGATGAACAGATCTACCAGCCTCAAATCCCAATGTAAATATTCCTGGACGGGGCTTGAAGATTGTTTTATATCCTTTGCCATCATTTTCCATGACCTTTAAAGCATAATTTTAAAAATATTTTATATGCATTTTGATTCCCTAGCACTCAGACGAGGTACATTCTCCCTTATCTGGACCCACATAGACCCTCCCCGTACTAACCTCATACATGCCTTGACCACCTCATGCTGGATCACCACCTGAAAACTCCAGACTACGCTGGTAAGTCAGAAGCTATCCACTGTGGTTTAATTCTTGTATACCCTGACAAGACACATTCTCTCTCCCCAAGCTGTCCCCATTCCCCCCTTGAGCCTAGGGCCCCTACTGTTCATCCCATCTGACACTTCCTGATTAACCTACTAAACCCTGGCTGCATCTTGATCTCCCAGCTAGTCTCCTGCACCACAGCCCACAGCTAATCTGTCCAAATACTAAGACCCTTCTCACGCTGTCCAGACCCTTTCCTTAGACCCAGGGCCCTCCTGATGGCCCTGCCTGAGACCTC
>NW_008473192.1:0-1192 GCF_000622305.1 Nannospalax galili | reverse complement strand
TTTTTTAAAAGATAATTACTTATTTATGTTTTATATGCATGAGTATTTTCCCATCATGTATGTAAGCACACCTGTTTTGTGCAGTGCTCACGGAAGAGGGTGTTGGAGTCCCTAGAGCTGGCTGGCTGCTGGGAATCGAACTGGGGTCCTCTGTGCGAGTTGTCAGCGCTCTTAACCACTGAGTCATCTATCCAGACCCTAATTAAAAAATATTTTTATTACATTTATTTGTTTAATTTGTTCACATGTGTATGCATGCATGCATATGTATGCCAGACTGCACATGTGCAAGTCAGAGGACAACTTGAAGGAGTCATTTCTTCTTCCACCATGTGGGTCCTGGGGATCAAATTCAGGTTGTCAGGTTTTGTTACTATCTAGGGGTCTTGACTGAGTTCATATTCTCTACCTATTATGGGATTTAACCAGACCCCGATCTGGTCCATTGAAAAGACTCAAACCATACTCAGGAAGCAGAGGAAGTTATTCCTTACTATGCTTGCAGGCCCAGTCCAAGTGTCTGTTCCATGAACTGAGGCCCAGACCAGAAATACATTCAAGTCTTTATAGTATTTTTCACGTCATCCCTTGGCAATAATCATATTGGTGGATTTGAGGTTTTCAACACAGGAATATACATGCCCCTAAGGCTATTATAGGAAATTTAAACAGTCAACACTTTTACAAAAAGTAGATGTTTTGGTCAAGTGTGGGGTTGTGACATTTTCTAATAAAATGGTGATGCTAATACAGTCTTAGCTATTTTAACAAATAAGACGTATTGTAGCAGGTACTCTCAAAAACCCACTGCAAGAGGCAACATTCTTCAAGGTGCTCACTGATTGTGATTTTAGTGGTCATCTGCCTTCTCTTATCTCAGCCTGAGACTAAGCTCAGTGAAGCCTTTATGATGTGAGTACAAGTAGAAGCTTCCAAAGTCCTATTTCTTCTTATATATCATCACACATATTTATGAGAACATAGTGTTAGTGTCAAATAGAGTTGATAATACTCATCTACCACACAAGATGAAGTTATACTGAGGTCATAGTTCATTAGTTCCAGATTAGGTTAACTTATCCCCATCACCCCAATTAAAGAATTTAAAGGTTGGAGCCGGGTATGGGGGTGCACGCCTTTTGTTCCAGCACTTGGGAGGCAGAGGCAGGTGGATCTCTGTGAGTTTGAGGCC
>NW_008473191.1:0-1196 GCF_000622305.1 Nannospalax galili | reverse complement strand
CCCTGCTTGTTAAAGCTTCCATCACTTCCCAACAGCAAAGTCCTAGGAACCAAACTGTCACCTTGCCCTTTGGGAGACAGGAGCAAACCCAAAAGTAGCAAGTAGGTATATGACTCGATGTTCCAACCCACCGACAGCTTTCAGCAACACCCCTCAGATACACCCTACACTTGGCACTATGACTACTAAGAAAAGTCAGAGTGGTAGGCAGGTATGCAAAGCACAATCCTCCAACTTGCCAAGTTTTCAGCAGTGCAATACAGTTCTTGAAAACAGCTCCTTTCTGGGCAGCAGAAAACAGAACAGTATTTATTGCCTTAGTGAGAACTCCATAGACCTGTGAGCAGGGAAAGTCTGCAGAGAACTGGGCATTTCAAGCCATAATAATCTATTTGCAGTTAGGTATTTTCTCAGTGAGATCATTATTGCTGAGTATTTGTCTTTAGGGTATTTCTTGTGAAAACAGCACTTGACCAGTGGAGCATAATGGGAAATGAAATTCTGCTTATGGTTTCCCTTACAGGACTCGCTAGCTGGTAAATGCTAGTTAGCTCTCCTAGAACTGGAGAAAGCTTGCATTTCTGTATGTTTCCTAAGAGTTCCATCATGGCCTCAGTCCTCTAAGGTGGATTTCATGGCCAGTGTTTTCCTCCTGATGATAGCTCCACCCAGGTTTACCTGTGTTTGGGTCCCTTTGGCAGAGGAAGAACAGACCCAAGTCACTGCCACCTCTCAGCGTCTACCAGTTAATAAAAACTAGTAAGTTACTTTTCTCCCACCTCTGTTGCAGCTAATACCAGCTCAATACTTGTATCCTATTCCTTCTTTTCAAATTCTTCGGCTTCCTAAAGCAGAAGACATGTGGCATCCATGTTGACACCAGTCCTCATGTTTGTGGGGAGCCCAGCAGTCGTCTGTCGGTAGGGGCTTGGCTTTCTAAACAAGGACTCTACCTTCCTACTTCTCATGAACGGTCAGATACTCAACAGGGTGAGACACCCGGGAGCCAAGGATGCGGAGTTTACTTCTACCGCCTTGTACTCAGAGGCAGGAAGCATGCAGAGGTGTTCACTGAGTGTGTGAAAGAACATCTACTTGAGAAAAAATTCTCCCTGTGTCTTTAACAACTACCATAACTACCATAAACATTTTTTAAGTGGCTCTGCTCAAATCTAAGTGCCACCAAAGACCTTTTT